>NC_071980.1:18140573-18443424 GCF_026283585.1 Hylaeus volcanicus
TGTGTGTGTGTGTGTGTGTGTGTGTGTGTGTGTGTGTGTGTGTGTATGTGTGTGCGCGCGCGCGTGCGCGTGTATGTATGTGTGAGTGTATGTGTTTTTTACACAGTACATATTATCCCCGGTTTTTTTTTTCATCGTTTCATCTTTTTTTTTTTAAAGCGTGCCATTGACGTGGGGCGCCGTGACTGGCGGCTGGTAGAACGCTAGGAATTAAATTACGCGCCGTTTCATAGTCGTCATTTCGTCGGCTTGGTCGGTCGATCGATCGTCGATCCGTGGCGATCGACAATCTAGCGCTCGATGGGATCGGATTTATTTGGGACTTGCTGCTTTGTACCAACGGCTATTTATACATACGTAATGTATATATATATATATATATATATTACGTATATAGTATATATATTACGCGGTTACCGTTTACGGGCTGCTGCATCCTGGTCGCATTTCCCCACGGGGTGCCAACCCCCAGGGGGAAAAAATTATAAAAGTTTCTCCAAGAGCGGATTTACAATCTTGCATTTTACGTAGCCATGATGGTCACTCATCGTTTGTATTTAATTGTAACCATGCGTATTCACATGCTCCATATTGTGTTTGATCAAAAAACAAAATTGTGAGCCAGTGAGCCTCTTGGAAACCCCTTTCTAGATATTCGAAGCTTTCTTAGAAATTTGAGAAAATATTACCTTCCATGAAGGACTCTCTAAAATTTAGAACCTCGTTTTTTAATAACAAAATACATTTGTCAGTGTAGTCTTGATGCCTATTCAAACATCATCTTCCATTTTTAATTGCAATCATGTGCCAGTTTTCTTTTTGAAAACCCATTTATGAACCACTCAAGTCGAAATTCATGCCTCTAACTGTAGAATTCAGAAAGCTTACTGAATCTTTCCTAACCTACCCTATGCTACTCCCTATCTTGAGTTAGGTTTGAAAACAGCAAACCTTAGCCTTCTTCTCTATCAGCATACGTAACACACTCATCTTGTGTGTATCCTCGCTTAATGGCGCAACAGAGGCGTCGAATAAAGCAAACAAATGAGTGAGATGTTCGAGTGCATCGGGTTTGATCGAGGGTACACACAGAGGAGAGTCGCAAGAAAACACCGAGCTGCTAAGAGTATGAATCCTTCGCGTGTCTACAAACATCCGTTACGCTTTCGTGGACTCAAATGTGTGGACTTTAATGTCTGACCTCGCGTTGACCGTTACACAATTCCATACTCTCGTCTTGAGTGCTTCAGAGTATTTCCTCGTGGAAGATTCGCGTGATTGCAACGCGAAGCTTCCAGGAGGAGCATTTGTCTTCACAGTTCGGTCAATATTATCGGCAGAAAGCGTGAGACCGTCTTATCTGTTCGATTGGGGAAATATGTCTCGAATGGGGACACATCAGCATTGGAAGCCACCAGGCTTCATTTTACGTGCTTGTTGGACATTAAACGCTGAGGACCTAGCCGTATCAGTAATGTAAATATTGCAGAAAAGTTTTAGTTGCATTCTAAAGTTCACTGTGTTCCACTTGAGACACTGTTTATAACACAGATCACAATGAAACATTCCTGTTAGAAGCTCTTGAATTAGGAGTGACCACTTGCAACGGAACAATTGGTATTTCAACGACCACACAAAAATAATTATAAACAGAATCCTAATCGTTTACTTTGAGACTTGGAAATCCAATGCAATTCACAAGAGGTACAGGAGTAACTCATGCTCCCAGCTATATTCCCAGACTCGCGCAGAAGTTTCTGTCGTTCGCATGTAAACGACCATTTGCAAGTTACGCTAGATGAAAGTCTAGCCTGTTGGACCGCAGAACTTGCAAAATAGTTGGGAGTTAATCGATCAACGGACGTTCACGTGAGGTGGGTCCCACGCGTGGTTCCCGAACGCAATATCGGACACGGATTAGACGCGTTAGGAAATTGAAACGGACAGCGACGGATTGATTTATTAATCTTAGCCAAAAATCATTAGCGGGGCTTCAGGCATTGATAGACGGATGGAAACGTCTACGAAGAACAGAGTCGAATACGTGTAAATAGAAACGTCTGCGTGGACCTGTGTCGGAACTTTGTGATTTTTCTGGGTAAAAATCTTTGTTGAATTCTCTTGGCCTTGTTGAATTCTGTTGTCCTTGAATAATCTTATATACAGCACCATAAGTTTGTCGAAATTGAATTATAGGTTTGACGTTTACGAATAAATGTTTCATTACGAATATGTACATGTAAAGTTTATTCACGTAGATATTTATAATGAAACATTTATTTAGAAACGTTAAACCTATTATTTGATTTAGATAAGTTTTTTCAATAGAGTGTAGGAATACTTGTGGGACCGATTGTATATTCAAATTATGTTTTGAATTTAATTTCATTTAGTTATAAGGATGCTGAGTCGTCTACGTGGTTGTAATACCTTTTCTACCAGTCTTACAATATTCTATTTTACAATATTCATTAATTTCTTTCATTGCATTACTTTACATTATCTTCATTATCTGGCATCCCCATTAGGGTAGTTTGTTGGGGCCAACTGACAACCTTGAAGCTCGGGTACCTCGGGATCGCTAAACCCGTAGTGTAGCTACAATCAAACATAGCTACAGCTCCTGAGGGCTATATTCAAATTATTTTTCTACTAATTGTCCGTCACATATTTAGTTGATATTACACTGAAGAGCCTGGTCTCACACTTTCAGTCGACAGACTACGAAGCTATCAAATAAAATTTATCGAATCATCTACTTCAATTCTCATAAATTAAAACGACCTTGTGATAAAGTCAAAACGAGAGGAACGACTTACACAAATAGCTTTCAACATTCAAGATCGCGTTCAACATAAAGTACAAATTAATTTTATAATTTGCTAACGGATAAGCAAAATCGTTCCTCCGTTTGGCACATCCTCGCGACGGATGCAAATCGCGCAGCCCGCTTCACGGTTAGCTCCCTAATTAATTAATCGATTGATTAATCGATCAATTTGCCGAGCTACGGTTGCGGCGCAGCAACGAAGACAGCGCCCGGCGTCAGTGGAAAAAAGTCGTGGACAGATTTCGAGACGGCATCGCGACATCATCACCACTTTTTCCCTCCCCATCGTTCATCGCTCCACTCTACGGTATTTCTATATCTCCCGCACACCTGGTTGCTTGAACATTCTTCGTTCGTTGCTTGAGAACATCGCGCGGAGGAAAGAATTTTCTCGCGCGTGTACAGTCAAAATTTTAAGCTAAAACACGTACTAGTTACGGGTGAAACCTAATTACGGCTTGTACGACAGACACGTATTTATAATATATTCATATATAATATATATATATATATAATATATATAATATAGTGTTTATATATTACAGTCAGATTGCTCATTGTCAATTCATCGGTTTATCACATTTAGTACAAGTTGAAAAATATCTCTAACATCCACGTGAGGCGACTTCCGGCCGTTCACCACGTTCCACGTTTCATTCCCTCGTTAAGGGTGGGACACGCGGTGCACGCGGTCGCCTCTCAATTCGTTAATTACGCTAGTTATTACAATTACAATCATTAATATCTAACAGTAGGTACGACAAACAATTATGATAGTACGGGCCACGGAAATACTTTTTGCAAATTTTCTTTCGTTTTTCAATATCCTCGCCGACTGGTCGAGTCGTGATTGCAAAATCGACTTTCGTTTAAAGCTTCGAAAACCGGCGGGTTAACGGTGGTTGGGGGGGGGGGGGGGGGCGTATTGAGTCTCAAACGGGGGGAGGGTGAGCAAGCTCGAGGGTCGCGAATTTCGCTCGTGGAAATTCTTCGTTGTCCTCTCTCTCTCTCTCTCTAGTCCCTCTCATGTTCCTGTTTCTTTCTCACTTTTTTTCATCTCATTAGGACGTTTCTTTTTCTTCAGGGTTTCCGAGCTACGTCTACGAACCGTGGCTACGTTCTAGCCGGAAGAGACGTCGCTCCCGGGGACGAAAACGACGTATAGTCGTTCTATTCTTTGTTGTTTTTTTTTGTCGTTCGTTATTGCTAGAGTAACAAGAAGTTTAGGAGAAAAGATTTGGAAAGAGTCTAAAAACACATCTACGATTAAATTTTCGCCGAAATAACGCGGAGATCGCCGCGGCGTGCACCCTCGAGGGGCGTTTTTTTCTCGCTACAGAAAAAATGGCGGTAGGTTTCGGAGGAGCTAACCTGCCTCGTCGGTGCACAGGCGCGCGAAAGGGATTTTTATTCTGCTCTCTCGTTTCTTAAATCCTTTTTTTCCCCTTGTTTAATCCGTCCTCGCGTTATACGTACTATTACACAGACGAAGCTAAACGCTGAAATCGTTCGCATTTTGCGCTCTTTACGTTTTATTACGTCTTCTTCTTCTTCATTTTTTTTTTCTTTTTGTTCGCTTACATCTGTTTAGAATAGACACCAAAAAGACATCGAGAGACTCGAAGGAAGGTTTGAAATAGGAGATTAAAATTCGTTTCTTTTTTTTTTGTTTTTTTTTACGTCTGCTATTAGTCGAAAATTGTCTTGGCTACGTTTTAACGAGTCGAGCTGGCTACTATACTTTTTCGCTAATTTTTTTTTTATCTTTCTTTCTTTCTATACACTTATGTTGCGTATGCGTGTGTATTTTAGTGTAACTACCCACGTGTGATGTACACCTCATACTTTAAACTTACGAGTAAGTCGTTCCGCACGGACGGACCGACGGACACCGAGGATTGAGCAAACTGTTATTGCACGGAACGCATAAACTCGAAACGCACCTCACGAAATTGTTTCTCTGTTTCGTTTGTTTTCTCTCTCTTTCGTCATTCTTCTATGAACCTGCGCGGTTCGTTGTTGGGTTCGCGAGAAAGAGAACCGCGGTTCGGAGTCATAGCTTTGAAGTGAGTGACGTTGTTGGATCATAGAATGCGAACGGTTTTTAATCCAGAAAAGAATAACCGGTTTTTGACGCAGGTAGAAAATTCTTCTTTTTGTTTAGTGTTCATTCGTGACCGCTCTGAAATGATTACACTTTTGAATTATTGATTAGGGATAAGAAAAAGTTCAGTAAATGTGGTAAAATAGTAGTGTGCGATAATATTAAGTAGTTGTTGGTTATACGAAATAATTTTATACTGATTGGATCACTGTCTACGTTCCTTCTGAGTGAGAGTAAGATATACACGTGGTATCGAATTAAATCTTTTATATTAGTGTCAATGAATGTCTGTTAGAGTACTATCAATGGATTGTTAAGAATCTCCTGATGAAAATGAGCCCAAACACGGTCCTTTTTGCACTACATTTAACTTTTTGCAATTGAACGATTTCGAGGAATGATTCGAATCACCTGAAATTGCAAGTAGTCGGAACGTGGTCGTGTGTGAACTCATTTCCATCGAAAAAACTTCACCAAACCAGTGGTAATGCTTTCACTCAAATACACCAAAAAATTTCGGTCATACAATCATCATCATCATCAGGAACATCACCTTCAATGGTTATATGAACTTGACTCAATTCCATACAGTCAAGCAGCTGATTGTGACTAGTATATATCTTTCTTTGAACTTCCTTCAGGTCATATAATATAATCAGCTTAGTAGAAATCATTGTTAATATAATCAAATACAGGGGCAAGATTTGAGGTTTTCTTAGATTGTATCACGAACTAGAGTGACTAGGTCTCATAGATCCTAAATCTTTAAACTAAATCTTTATAAATATATTATAACTAACCGTAGGCCAGATTGGAGACTTAATTCTAAGTATTAAGAAAAGATCTGTGGCTAAAATTGGAAACCTTAGTCCACTTTCATGAAATATCCTTCGTGTATATCTCATCGATAAACGCAAACAGTGTCAATGATGATTTCGTTACTTGAATTTGATGTAAAAATTGTCACTTGAAACAACACACAGGTCCCTTTCAAATGTTGCGAAGGTTGGTTTCTGGTGGTGACGGTTGAAATTTCATTGGACGGAACAAATTCTTCAATCAATACTTTGAGCAATGCATCGTTTTGTAGCGGCGGGCTAAATATAACGAGAAGGGAAACACGTGAAACCGTGGGATCAACGATAGAACTATGCATATTTCACGAACGGCGTTGGATTTTGGTCGTCGGTTCTCTTTCATCGCGAACTTAATCACTCGTGTGGTCTCTATCGATTAAACATTAACGGCGAGAAACCTTCTTACAACTTCCTATCTAAATACACTTAGCATATATATCCTCGGAACATAGATAAACCAGTTAAAAACATTGTATATGTTCCTATCTACTTATACACAATATATAGATATAATGTTTGTATATCATAACCATATTAATAATATTAATTACATATATTTATATATACGATTGGAGTAAATAATTATTAATTAATCCTTATGCATATATCACATCTGATCGTTCAGTCAGTATAGGAAGACCCTCGCCTCGTCACCCACACACGCAAACCCGCTTAAAAATCGTTCCTCTAATTTCTTTTTTTCTCATCGATCCCTTAAAATTTGCACGATGTTCGAATAATCGTTGCTTTATGTTTTTCTTCCCCCGTCTCTAACTGTCGTTTTCTGTCTACCATCGTTTGCATTCGTCTCGCGTTTTAACTCTAAACCCTCTTCCTCTCTTCTCTAACCGTTCTCTTCCGATTCGTTATAACTTAACCCGATAGTGGCTGCTATCTAAACAGACATTTAATGTTTTGTTGTTGTTTTCTTTCTTTTTTTTTTGGTAAAAACCTGAAATCGCCATCGAATATTAATATAATACACTTATTACGTACTTATAGTATAAATATAGGAACATTCATTAAATATATTTTCATATATAATATTATCATCGTCATATATATATTTATATATTAGAATTTGTATATATATATATATATATATATATATATATATATATACATATATTACTTGGTGTTGTATAGGTAGCTATAATTTTTTTTATTTAAACGTGGTTTAAAATGCCCAATCCATTCCATAACGCCTGGCCATGGGTTCAGCTTGTCGAGGATCGAATCCAACAACCCTTAGACTATGAATTGGAGTGTCTCGATACGAATGCAAGTCTCTCGACCCGAACGTGACTATCTAATGGTCCGCCACCGCCTCCTGGAATCCCGAAATCACTATGCGTCCGGATTAATCCGCACGATTAAAACTTGCGTCGAGCAAACGTTGTTCCGCGGTCGGGGCCGAGACGAAACGAGACGAACTTCGACTGGTTGCGATTACGTATCGAGCTGAAACTTCCGTTTGCTTTATGGACGCGGTAAAGAACGCCAAAATTGAATTGATAACAGGGCATGCTCACACATTATACGTGCGGAGTAATATTACTCTTGGAGGTGGAAATGAAGAACGAGGTCTTAATAGTTAGCGTAAAATTAGAAGGTTTTTTCTTTGCCAATACAAAATGTATTAGATGTATTTAGTTGATTTTAATTGAATCTGAAATGTATGCTTTTTTTTGGAGCTGAAATAATCGGTTGATTTTGAAAATCTGAAATGTTTCTATTTCTATTCGAGATGTATGTTCGATTTTGAAGAACTATTTCCATTTGAAATATTTGTTCGATTGCAATAACGTGAAATAAAAATTCGAGAAAAATTGAGTTTCCATGGCAAGTCATTTCTTTTCACGACAAAAAGAATTCTCACTAGACTAACGATGATGGAAGCATGTTTCGATGATTGCGTTTGTTTTAGGGGTGAAAATTTGTTGCAAAATTTTTGGTCTAAGACAAATGAACGGTCTGCGTCAGGGACGTCACGTAGTATGGTATAGTGACAGGGGGCTGTGTGTACACGAAAAGCCAATAATGTATCATCAATGGTGTGCATCGCAGCGAACATGTTAATTATCGACACCGCTACTTAACGCGACGCAAACATTAACGCGTTCGCTGTACAGCGCGTCAGACTACCGTAATGTGTGACAGCCAACGGCATTAAGCCTCCCTGAATAAATATTTAAATTTGTAATTTACGGTTTCCCCGTCGCGTTTCGATTACAATTTTTTGCGCGTCTCACGAGACAATATAAATACGAGCGATATAAAAACAACGCGTTACGAAAAATTGCCGACAAAAACTGTATATAAACATGGATTATTCTACGTTGATTGGACAGCCGATTAAAAGCGATTGCCAGCAAAATTTGAAGAAGCGAGTTCGTTATTTTTAGGACAGGTGCAAAGAACTGTCATCGGTCGGCCATTCCCAACCATGGAACAACATGAATCGTTACAAAATTGACCGCGAAACAGACGGATTGCACGATGTAAATATATCCGTAAATGTAAATATCATTCACAGGTAAATTATAAAAAAATATCACGCGGATATATTCAGGAGTTCGAAGTACGATGGAAAAACGCTTGGCTCGGAAAGGTCCTTCCTCAAATAACGCTCAAGCTACGCTCACACTCAACAGAGAGTATTATAGCACAGGGTTTCCAGGTGCAGAGATTATTGGCGCTGGACTGGCTCTAATTGTGAAAATACATGAATTCATGTTCATAACACTAGTTGTTTTGCTAAAATTTTCACAGAAGAAAATGATTTATATCCTGCTCTTGTTCAATACTTTAGTGTTTATGTTTTCATTTAAACTTTAAATAAAAGACTTGCAATTTTCTTGAAAATACTATCGAGGTCATGTAATTCCCTTAAGCAGAGGTCCATGCATTAGAAGCTAAGCAAAAGGTGGTACAGCCTTTTCCGTACCTTCAGCCCTTTTCGTAACTTCAAAGATTCATATGTCCCCCATTGATTTCCCAATTTTCTTGAAAATATTATCGAACCCCCCAAAGTCTCCTTACCCAGGGATGCATGAATTAGAAGCAAAAGAAAAAGTGAATCAGCCTTTTCCCTACCTAGCCCCAAAGAGTTTTATGCCTCCATCGAGTTGGCAATCTTCTCCAAAATGGAACCGTGACCCCCTCTGCCCAGAGGTCTCATAAAATCTTGATCCAGCGCTAATAATCTTTGCCGGTGGAAACCCTTCTTTTAACTCGCAGGGGATGCTCAGCCCTTGCGTCTCGAGCTTAGTCGTGAGCGTTGCCTGAGCGTGAGCATCCCTCGAGCACGAGCGTTTCTTGAACGCGAGCTCGAGCGCCAGCGGGAATCGAACCCGTGCAGGGTGTGCACGCGCAACGCGAAAGTAATCCCTTTGTGGCGGGACACAATCGCGTTGAATATATTATGCCGTGCACACATTTCGGAGGTACGTTTTACCGACTCCGGATTGAAAGACGACCGACCATCACGCGAGCTAACGTGATGCGGAGTCACAAGCTCCGCCGTCTCGCTTCCTCGTGCTCCCTGTGGCCTGCACGGCCGACCTGCACACGTACCGTAGCGATTAATTGATTCCTGGAATCCTACGTAAGTTCAGGCGAACTTAAAACGAGGACCCGATGCATTATTTCTCGATATCGACGCGCCTCCACCCGTCTCTACCCTTCGTCGAAACGGTGAATTCGAACGATCGCGGGGTCACGCTCGGGGAGCTTTGTCTGCGGACGCCATATTGAAACGAGCTGATTCGTGGATATCGGGGTGTTCCCTGAAGGAGTGGTTGAAGTTTTGTAAAGGGTGGTATTAATGTTAGTGATGTAGAAGGGTAGAATCGAGGTAAACTTGGTTGTTGTTCGATGAGGCGAAACTTAATGTTGGAATGGGGTGCAGGTCATTCTCTTTTAGCTAAGTACACCTGTATTAATGCACCTGTGTTTAAAATAAGGGATTTGTGAAAATAGAAACTGTTGGAAATAAAAGCGTATACTATCGATTGGACTGTGTATTTTTGTATGGTTGTTTATGTGAAAGCCTAATGCGAAGGGGGAGAATTTTCCATAGCCCTCTTTAGGTCTCTTCTCGCATCGATGTACGTGAAATTTGTAATACTATTTAATCAAAACAGTTAATTCTATTAAATTCAGACCATTCTATTCTCAACTGATCGTGCGTCGATCCTTTAGAGTAAACGAAATTAATTTCGAATTATTCTCAATTTCCTCCAGCATTACAAACAACATATTAATACTTAATATATAGTCCTTATTAGCACCCTTAAACTCGAATTAAATAATCCCAATACGTGTTCATCCCTTTAAGAATCACAAGAATAATCAAACTATCAAACAAATCCCACTCGATTGCAACCGACTCCGACGGTTCCAAGATAAATTGAAAATTCTGCAGCGACAACAAAGGCTGTAGCCAGAGCTTGCAGAGTTTAAAAGATTCCTGACAATACGCGAATTATTCTTTTGCCCGCGGTGTTTGTTCCCCTGGTTCCTATTCGTCGGACTCCGGGGTTTCACGGAACATATTTCCCGCGAATATGAAGGTTTTAGTCGCCCATAGAGGAGTTATCGGAAAGATCTTGCGAGTTTTTGTTTTCGACACGAGTGGACGAGGTGGAAAAAAAAAATCGTTTTTGGATTTCAGAGCGCGGGGCAAGCTCGAGGCCCGCCGATAGCGGTTTTTAGCTCTGTGATTTGGTAAATTGGAAAAGTGCGAGCAGGGTGCGCCCTTTGATTTCGCTCGGTCAAAGGATTACTTTCGGCTATCGATTTGACCGATAGAGTTCGATCTTTCCTTTTTTCCCCTTAAATAATCGCGAATCAGAATCAATTGCGTGCTTTGCGTCGTTTGGCTAATGATTAAAACAAACGAAGATCGAGCAATTCAATATTTATTATAAGCAATTCGATTAACGATGTTTCGACTTGTTTCAAGTCATTTTCAGAATAAAATTATGTTAATTATATCTGTATTAAAAAATGACGTAAGGTATCAGAATATTATTCTAAGTAAAATTATATTTTTCAGGTAAAATTTGGCTTTAGTCTGTAATAAAAGTCTTAATGTTTATGGTCAATACTTTGTGAGATAAATGTTAATATTAGGTCCTGCGAGTAAATTTTTTAACAATAAAACTGTTGACCATGCACTTGACATCTACAGGTCCGAGGAAAAGTTATATTAATTAAGAGAATCTCATTTTCATTTCTATAGACTCCGAGGATAACTTAATACAACAAGTCGAAACGTCGTTAATTAAGATGCTTGCAACGAGGACTGAATCGTTCGTTCTTCGTTTATTTTTGCACGAGCCCCTCTCTCGATAATTAAAGTCACGGAAATTAAATATCTTCGGACGCTGGAAAAATCGCGTTACTGGAAATATAATATCATAGCACCGTTTAATATTTATTATATAGTATCTCGTACTACGAGAAAAATAATTCTCACTCTTGCTAGCAGGGTCGGTTCTGTATAAAATTTCACCTCGATGATCTCGTATTACCTATCGTTTTATCACAGTAAATCAAAACATCGACTCCGCGGTCGCAATAGAAGCTAGCTGAAAATCGAGTTCAGGATTCAAGTATCACAATTGGTAGCGATTATAAAATATTATCACTGTCACTGTCGTTATCACTATATGTTTGTATAGATAGAAAAAATATATATCGTACGGTCGTCAATGAATATCGCTTACAATGTAATGTAACAAGTCGAAGAAAATTTCATCGTTATTCGATTACTTTCCCCTAATCCCGTGAATTGCGTATCAGTTTCGTTGTCAAGCGTTTAGGAATTCAATGGTTACCATACAAATATTAGAATCACGTGTGAAAGTCACGCGCACGTATTTTTGCTTCGCCGATGCTCGTTTAGTTAAGAAGATGAGTGCAATTTTACGTAATTCTACAATGTGCTCGCGTGCACTTAATAATATAATTGTCCCATTGTATAATATCGATATTTGGCACGGTTCTCAACATCGAGCTTAACAGAAATTCACACCAAGCCAGTTTGCGTTCCACGATAACAGTAATAACGTTTAATTCATGGCATCGATATCTGGAAACTAAACTCACGTTACGTTGGACGCTTTTAATCGGTAAATTTCGTTCCTGTTTGCCTAGCATATGTATTAGACACGAATAGATTTTACTTCTTCCTATTCACCGTATCGATTATTAGTTATACAGATATTTCTCCACGAAGCGCACCTGTCTCGCGTGAATTTCTGTAAAGGTAATAATCACGATATGATGAAAGAATAGAAATTATACAAAGTATGAAAGCTATAATTTAGTTTTAAAATGTTACATCAAGTTCACCATTCTAGTCAAGTGACATAAATAAATAAATAAATAAATATATAAATAAATAAATAAATAAATAAATAAATAAATAAATAAATAAATAAATAAATAAATAAATAAATAAATAAATAAATAAATAAATAAATACTCTTTCACGTAGAAGACAACGATATCACAAATGAGAAACCATTTTTTATAACGAGCAAAAATATAGGAACTATCCAGAAACGCACAAGTCGTATTAAAATTGAAAATAATTATAAATTAATTAAACTGTCGAAAATAGACGAATATTTTGAATGTTTGCGCATAGGATTGAATGCAATTAGAGAATAATAGAAGACTCGAAAGAGGGCTATACTTTAAATTACACCTACCATGTCTGTTTTGAAAGGGAACACCAATTTCCAGGCTGAAAATAATGCTCATATTTAGAAATTTTTCATAATGATGTCAAATGCCCATTATAAATAATTCATACGTATGTTGAAAGTACATACATTGAACAATATTTTTGTCAATTTCCATTTAAATATATTGAGGTATACAGAAAATATAAGCATCGTGAAAAGTATAGTAACCTAAACAAATCACCATTTGTACGAGGTTCATAAAACAGCCACTTATATGGAAGACAGTATACAACTATATGTGTGAGAATTGCAATAATTGTATAGTGAAAGTAATTGAACCGTCTGACGTCCCACAAAATTACTCATAATACTGTTTGTATGCAATACCTCATTTAACATCCCCTTGTTTCAATTTATATTCAAACCATAATATTCCTGCCAGGATGTTAGCCATTCTTAAGCATTGTTAAGCATTGCTAAACATATATATTTATTAAATAATCTCTCTCTTTGGTGATTCCTGTAACAATACACACACACACACACACCTAGTACCTCAAAAACTAGACTGTCAAAAAGAACCACCCCTATTACAAATTCTAACTCCAAAGACGTATATCTTCCAAAAGTATTAACATATTCTAACCAAAATGTACGCAAACATTGTTCAAAGTGCGAAATTTCAACATACCTATTCAACATTTATATCAAACAGTCGGAATCGTCGAAAAAGAATCGCTAAGCATCAGGAACTCTCTCTCTCTTAAGTAATTAGCCGTCCCGACGTCCGAGCTCGAGAGCCCACAGGAACGTATGTAAATATCGCGCGGGGAACGAGCAAGTCAGGGGTCTCAACTATGAGTTCCAGGGGTCTAAACGGACCGATCCTCGAAGCACGCTCGAGCGTACAGGCCGTAGCAGGAAACGTCAAGCGCAGTCGGGGTCTTTCAGTGACAGAACGATTTGCAGCTTCCCTCGGCCGTCCATAACGCGGTAAATTCGGCGTACAGTGGAAATGGAGCGGCAGTGGGCGGACGTTGGTTCGCCGTATAAAAGCTAACAGAGGCATCAGGCGTCATGGAACTATTTTCCTTAATCCTTGGATCGTTGATCGCGCGTAGACGAACGCGAAACGTGGTCCCCGTTTCGACCGACGTTTCGTGCATGCGCTCGCGCTTGGACAAACGCAACTTGTAAAACGAAAAGTCACGGCGTCGTTTGTCCCTTACTTCCATTCGTTTCTTTTTTTTTTTCTTTATCTCCCATTAATTTGTATTTGTGTGTACGTGTTCTTTTACGCTTAGCTCTTTCGCTTGTTCCGAAACTCGTTGACATTCGTTGGACATGTTCACTGTTTTTTTTTGTTTTTTTTTTTTATTTCTTTTTAATTGCATTATTTATTTTTTTCTCGCAGTTGGCTTTTATTTTTCATTTGTTTGCAATTATCTTCGTTTCTCCGCGTTTTCTAAATTAGCGCGATCTCCCACTTTCGCACGTCGATCGTCCGTCAGAGGGGTGGGGGACGGAGCCACGTCGACGATCTGTAACTTACAGCCTTAATCGACAGGACTAATACGTAATTTATCGACTAAACGCAGGCCTAATCGCGACGCCAGACCGTGGGAGGGAAACACGAGGCGTGGAAAATCCAATCTCGTTGGTTCTATATGTTTCTCTCGCGCGTGAGCCGCGCGCGGAAATTCGTAGTCTTCTCTTTGGCACCGGGTGAACCTTTCCCCCGCTGGGCAGTCCCCCTCGTCGTTTATGGGCCCGCGATTATCGATCCCTATTTCTTAGATAGCACCTTCGTTATTCGACTTCGTTTCGCGAACGCTCTTATTTTCAAGGGAGAACGAAATATCAGTCAGATTAGGCGACGCAAGGACGCTGCGCCATTTACGCAATTCGAGAAATCTGGAGACTTGGAAAAATTAAGTATACACGCTGATGTAATATTTTTCATTGGTGATGGGAAACGATCGTTGCTGTAATAAAAATATATTAATGTAAGTTAATACCAGCTTCACAGAAGTTAACATCAGGACTCAGTATTGATTCCCAAAACTATGGATTTCTTCTAACTTATCGATTTTCTTCAATTGCTCCTGATATAATAAAGCTATATCTTTCTAGATTCTAAATCAAAATTAATTCGTATTTCCACGACTGTACCCATAATAATATTTATGCAGACATTGAACACACGAGCAAGTTTCCCTCGTTGAATTTCATCTCTCATTTACACTGCATTACAAAAACATGAAAGCTCGGAGTAAAAATGAAAATTGTAGTTTTATTGAAATTGCAATTTTATATTGAACGAACAGATGACAAATAATGCACCTCATAGTGGTTTATCTCATTGAATAGCTAGTCATATATATAATTATTCAACCACACGATAATTTCATGACTCAAACCGTGATTTTAAATTATAAATCTAAAAAATCTACTCGAACGAATAGAGATCGAATAAAAGTGGCATGTATTATCAATATTCGTTCAATCCCAGAATACTTCATTTTAAAATTCAAACTATAATTTTCACCGAGCAAACATACCATCAGAATTTATTTATCTGTCATTTTCTATCGAAGAGGAATCTTCACCCCATCTTAACCCCTATCTTTCATCACCAATGAAAAATAGCAATATACTCAGGCCTTTACCTACTTTATTTATACTAAATCTCAGCCCCCTTGGACGATATCTGTCACTAAGAATTATTAGTTCTCACTTCAATGGTCAAGTACCCATGTTCTCCTGTTAGTTTTGGAGTCACGTTCTCTTGTTAATTTCTAACCGATTTCTCCTTCTCCCAAGATACAGCATAGTGCGTCCGTAATTACTAGCTAAGGACTAAACATTTCTGACGGAAATTGGAGGGGCGCTGGTCTCGTAAGGGATGAGGGGGCTTCGCCATTTCTCTCGCAGTTTCCCGTCCCGCCGACGCGGCTCGGTCTCGCGAGGATTTTCTTTGGCATTCGACGCGGTTCGCCAGCCATAGATACGGCGAATGTCCGACGCAATTGTACCGTTCTCAGGAGCAACGGAGTTCTACGCGAAGTTCTGCTCCCGGCGTAGAATTCATGCGGGCGAAATATCGAGTTGAACTTGGTACGAAGCCGCAGACGATTGGGAACGGTTCAGCCTTCTGCGCTCGAAGTGGCGGTACTCGAAGTACCAACTTCGATAGACGTACGCTTCTTATGCGAGTGTATAAAGAATCCTGAGTAGCGAGGGTTGGATCAGCGCAACTCTGTTGGCGTTAATCGTCGAAGAATTATTCGTGGGAAGGTTACACAGAATCTTGTGATACTTGGTGAATTTTTCGAATACTATTGGAGTACTTGTGAATGAAATATGTATTGGAAGATTTAGTGGTTTGGATTGGCGAAGAAACTCTGTTGATGGTTCAGATTCCAAGTTAATGGTGGAAGCTTTGGTTGAAGTTTTGTATTCATGAATATGAGAAATTCATGAGTATTGCGTTGGAATTGTTCGTCACTCTTGAATTTATCGAATGGCAAGGTATACTATCATTTATACTGTGAGATGGACATCAGGAGTCTCCTGATTTGGAATAGTGGAACGATTCTGTTGGTCGCTGCAATGTGCAAGTTAATATTCAGAAATATATTAACAAGATGAGATTTATCGAACACTTGCATCACGAATCAAACGTCAAGAGTCTGATAATTTGTATTGAATCTCGATTATCCTCTAAAAAAAAAAATAAATTTAGGATCCTACCAGTAAAAAAGGAACGATTGCTGCGTCTACGTTTGACTCCCCGGAGTTTCACGTGCATCGTGGTTCAAGATCGAATGCAGAAAGGCTGAATAGACGACCTCGACCCCGTTCCCAGGTCTCGGCCCCATGTTTGAGCAACGATCGCGAAATCACAGCGTTTGCTAAAACGAGGAAGTTGTATAGAAGAATAAAATGTAACGTATTATTCCGTTCAAGAATACACCGCGGTTATCTCGCTACGGGGAGATAAGGAATCACAATATCCTGTCCGACATTGCCACCTGTCGTCTCCGAGCCGCCACGAATCGGAAGGACACGGGCGTTCGTTTCGCGAGGATCGCTCGATCGCCCTGATCGACGCGAGATCGGCGCAAGCTATGCGGTAACTTTCATGAAAGTAAACGAGACTTGGCACTGGGACGGCACGTTTGCAACAATTATCGCTGTAGACCTCATTACTTATCTTTATTTAATGTCTATTTTTAAAAGACGGAATAACGCGCCGAATAATTCACCGCGTCGGTACGGGCGATCGATCATTCGTCTCCTCGAATCCGCGGCAGCTGCCAGTCAACGAGACCGAAGCCACCGCGAGATAACTCATCGACACCATCGGAGGGACTCGTGAATAGTTTAAAAGCGCGACGAGGGTCCGCTAGGGTCGTACGCTCTGATCGGGTGACTAGGGAGGCGCGGACGGGCAAAATTTTATTCGAGGAACAGGCCACGAATGAAAACACTTTCGATTCGATATTTATTCATTCGTTCGATTGTAATTTCCAATCGAACGAGTCGATGGTTGTTTGTCATTCGAATGACAGATGACGGCTGAAGATACTGCATAGCGATTTATTCGCAATGTTTAGCTTAGATGAATACTCAGATATACGTATTCATTCAAATGTAGTTTAATTTTATAATTGAGACTGCAATTTTATATTGAACGAATAGATGACGAATAAAGCACCTCATCGTGGTTTAACCCATTGAATAGCTACTCATCTATATAATTATTCAACCACGCAATAATTTCATGATTCAAACCGTGATTTTATATTGAACGACCAGCAACTAAGAAGTTCCCCATATTTAATTAATTACTCAAAGGAACAGAGGACGAATAAAGGTGTCATACAACGATTTATTCGCGATATTCATTCAACCCCAGAATACTTCATTTTAAAATTCAAACTGTAATTTTCACCGAGCAAACATTGCAATCGAATTTATTTATCTGCCATTTTTTCATTTAAAAATTTTATCTGGACGCGAATTTTGCCGATCCCTGCCAGAAAGCCGATCGCCCGATGTCGATCGCGATCCGACGTCCAGGGTGGGACGCGAAACGTACCTGGAAATAAATAATTATCGGGGCGACGATTTCGAGCCTCTCGAGATGAGGCTACGACTTAGGCCGCTTACGAGACCAGCCCCGACGAGAATGAGCCGGCACTCTCGTTCTGCGCTCGCGCATTTACTGGACGATGTGTCGTCGATCGCTTGTTATATATATATATATGTGCACACGTACCAGGGACATACATATATGTATATACACATGTAGACAGCAGAATGTGGACAGCGACTAACAAGGAGCGTCATTCTACTGTAACGCGTTCACTTTTGCGAAAGCTTGTTCGCGGATAGAACACAAATAAATATGGCACGTGTTCTCCTTTATGGGGCTGATATTTATGTTTGTGGGGTTAAAACTACCCTCAAAATTGTGAATACGAAGTAAGTAGTTGAATATTTCAGAAAGTAAAAAGGGTTTCGAGTTGTAAATGTACGATTCTAATATTTTTGTAAGTTTTTAATATTGAAGCTGTAGGGACGATGGTGATAAATATCTGGTTAGTAAATCTTGTTTTATACTTGTCTAAATGGTGGAACCTGGCACTTACGAAACATTCGTTCTCCAGATCTGGAAAGAACTGCTATTGAAAGACTAAAGTAAACGAAACATGTTTATATAAGATATAATAAATAATAAACAAGCCTCGGTTAGTATGAACCAACCCTGAGGTAGTTTCCACCCCTCAAACATGCTCACCAGGCAATAAACGAGAAATACGTGTCTAATATTTTTTAATGGTCTATCTAGGAACAAAGTTGCGCAAAAATCTGCGTTGGGAGTGAAGTTCCTTCTAAGAAGAGGTTCGAAGGACCGTATAGACCGTGCAACAAGACGCTACTTCGCGGCTCTCGACGACCAACTTAAATCGCTTGCTTTCTCTGCACGTGACAGACGTGTACTCCACGAACGAAATAAAAGACACGTTATTGCTATGTCGCGTTAAAAAGGATACGGGGGTTCGAAGGCACCGACAACACTCCGAGGACGAACCAGGCGTAATAGACGCGCCTGGTCTCCGTTCGATGCCGTATTCGAACACGTCGCCGCGCGCTTAGGCGAATAAGTCCATCCTGTCGGTCGTTTATGCTTTTGTGGTAATGATAGGACGGCTGTTGGCGGGGAATGGCGCCCTTCGACCCGTGCTTTCGTTTCCGATTCGTGTTTTTCGAATGGAAAATCAAATAAAATGTAGGATCTTCAGAGGATTCTCAAATAGTGTTCCAGATTTTGATTTTTCCTCCAGAATCTGAGACTACACTCAAGTTGGAGTGGCAGTCTCTAACGGTTTCAACTTCTGAAGAAGCTTCATCGTACGTCAAGATAGGTGAAGCATTTCATCTTATTTTGATCAAATTGTCTCTATAGAATCTGAGTATCTGATGGAAAACATTCGTAACGTCGCCAAAACCTAAATTAAAGTATACGACAACCCTTAGGTGCCACATTTCTCTATCCTTCGGGGTAAAGCACCCTTAGGGCCCTGCAAACAGTCCGAACCATCATCGAATGACGCCATTCTCCCGTGAAATAATATCGACGTCCGTCAAACGTCCACCAAAAAAGGGGCATTAAAAAAATACACTCCGCTGCAGACGATCCGCGGTGTCCCACGGATCTGCAGTGGAAAACTATTCTTTCGCTTCTACTGAAATCGCTAAACTATTCTCGCGTGGCATCGTCGAACGTCAACGTCAAATCGATATTAATACATTCAAAAAGCGCGTTCTCCACAAAACATTTATCACTTTAACGCTTCGTTTCCAAGGGAGGGACTTGTTCGTGGCAGCAAGAGCCGCGGCATACACGAGACTGCAAGGCATGTACACAGAAAAATCATCGTTACCGCGTGGCGATGTACAAATCACATCGGCCACTGACAGCTAGCACGTTATCAGGACAACAAAAAGGAACTGTTACGGTCGACTTTTGTCTGCCGCGTCGTTGCGTTCTTTGGTTTCAAATCCTTATCACAAGTTAGCTTCACTAACGTTATGTAGAAACCTTCTTCTTCTTCTACATTTCTTCTTTTTCTTCATCTTCTTCTTCGTCTTGGTCTTCCACTAGCCTCTTCGCTATCTTCTTTCACGAGTGCGTGTATGTTCGTGATAACGCGAGACTCGCGTTTCGATGCAGGGCGAAAGCCAGCCGCTGGCTTTCCGCCATCGTCGCCGACGATTACTTCGTTTCCTTCTTTCTCCGTAATTGACTCGTCTTGCTGGGCCAACGGCTGGATAGATACGCGATTCTTTTCTCTGTTTCTCGATTCGAAACGTTCGCCTCTATGGCCGCGTTTCCGCGAAAGCATCTCAACAGAGGGGAAACAAACTCGTTGAAAATCTCTTTTGGCTCAACGAACTCCGGGAGGAGGATTCGAAGACGCGCACTTACTCGTGAAATTATCTCTATCGAGTCAGGCCTCGAAAATATTACGATTTCAGGGTTTTTCCGAAAGTTCAGCGTTCGAGAAATCCGAAGAGATGAAACGAGTACTTTGCGCGTGTACGACTCGTCTTCGAATGGCATCCTCTCGTGCTTGGACGTTCTCGTACTCGCTTGTGCGTCGTTTCGACTATTTCATCGGCTGTGCTTCCGTGTCTCATAGTTCATGCAACGTGGAAGGAGTGTTCCGTCGACTTCAAATTGCGATTGCATCGTTACCTAACTGATCAGAGCGAATGGCCGATCGTTGACTGCTGGAAACTCACCGCGATTGACTGCCATCCTCTTCCTCGAACTGACGACCATTAGAATACAAAATCAAACTGGAATCGTGGTGGTAGGTCTCTAAGGCGACGCTTCGAGGAGCCAACTCGGCTTACTGTAAATAATTTCATGCATTGACAGCAATTTGGAGTTCGAGGTTCGCTTGACCTCGGTAGCATGAAAGCGTTGTATAGTTGGACGATGTACAAAAAATCTCTGAGGGAGGAAGATTACTCGAGATACTTTATCCTTAACCCATCGTCTGCTGACATTCCTACCACGCTGGTTCTCAGGAATCTTTTTTTAGTTAACTACACCTGGATAGAGGCGGCAGAGGTTATCATCAACCCATTTGCATCTAAGGAATATTCCTAAACGTCCATGTTACTAAATTCATCATTGTATCACTAGAAGAACTATAAAAGATGTCCCTAAGTGATGTGTGTAATTTAAGATAAATTTTGGTGTTTTCACGAAAACAATGTATCGGTTCACCTGATACAAAATTGAGACACAAGTTACTCTTGTTAAAAAGTCTGATCACTGAATCTGAATTCCTTTCAGGGACAACCTTTCTAGCTCTATAGTGATATGGACCTTTTCCAATAAGTAATTCACTGAAAATTATAAAGTTTCCACAATAGTCACTCTTCCAATTATTAACACGTTCCGTGTCACGTGTACCACCGGTGGTACAGGCAGACATATTTATTTAATTCGTTGAAAACATACTTTGATTTTTTTAAATATATTTCCACCAAAAGAATGAAGCCCAGGTGGTACACGATGTGATAACTGCTCTAAACAAACTAACTACTTATGGATTGACGATGTAATGAAATATTATGTGATAACTAGACTGCGGAACTATATGTAAAATAAAATCTTCGCGAACGTGCCTACAAAAATTTAACTAAAATAGGAATTTATTTTTCTCTGCAAATATTGAACTTTACTTTCAATCTCTTTTATATTCTTGTATATTGTTTGCATTTTGTAGTTTTTTGCACATTTAAATTTCCTATAAATGCATAAAGATCCGCAGTCTTATCAACATATCAATCTTTAGTCAAAACATCAACTGGCCCGATGGACAAGTCGAGCAAAAAAACGGCTTGGCACAAAACGTGTTAAATAAATATTCCAAAGTAATCCTAACAATGGCCAACATCGCTAGCCACGGTTGCTCACACCATCGATGCAAATGAGTTCCCAGGACTCCAAGGTCTAGCGAACTCGTTTGATAACTACCTTTCCTTCCCAGATCCCCGAGAAACACGAAAGCCAATCCCTGCCGCCCTGAAGACGCACTAAGTGCCGAGAACGTCCCAGAATTCGTTTTTGAGCCTCGTTCAGCGCTGGTGTATGTGCGTGGTGAGATGCTTGGAGAGATAATCCGCCCTGGCGAAGCACTTGCCGCACATCTCGCAATGGTAGGGCCTCTCGCCGGTGTGTATGCGGAGATGCCTGGTCAGGTCGCTCTTGCCGCCGAACGCTCGGCCGCAGAACAAACAGACGAACGGTCGTTCGCCGGTGTGCTTGCGCACGTGGAGCTTCAGGTTCTCCTTGGACCTGACGCACTTACCGCAAAACGGACAGGCGAAGCGACGCTCGCGCCTGTCCACCTCGTGGCTGCCGCGAGCCAGGCTGATCATCGCCTCGGTCGGCTCGGGTCGGTCGTCGTCCACCGCGTTGTCGTCCACGTCCCCTGCTTCGCTGGTGCTTCCACCGCCGCCTGAAGCCCTCTCGTTCACCACTGGAGCCTCCGTCATCTGAACCTCGACCGCCTCGCCAGGGTTCTCGTGGAGGCTGGCCGTCTCCGACACGCTCTCCTCGCGAGGATTCTCCGCGAAGGTGGCTCTCGTCTCCTCCTCGCTGGGGTTGGTGGTGGTGTCGCTTCCAGTTTCCAGCTGCGAGGGTTCTCCGGTGCTGGACACCTGATCGCTGCGCTCCGCAGCCGCTGACACCGCCATCACGCTGCTCTGGGGCTCGGGAGCCCTCTGCAACCGCTCCAACGCGTGGTTCAGCCGGTGCTTCTTGAACGACTTCAGATACCTGAACTGCATGCCGCATACGTCGCAGGTGAAGAGCTTGTCGGCAGGTAGACGGGCACGGTGGTTCTGCTCGCGGTGTTTCACGTACGCGGAACGGTAGCGGTAACGCTGGCCGCATTGCTCGCAGGTGAACGGCTTGTCGTCGCTCGCCTGGCCGGCGTGCTGAAGTAACGCGTGCCGTTCCAGCAACCAAGCGGAAGGAAACGTCGCCAGACAGACACCGCAGCGACGCGCCAAACCAGCCAGACCGGCGAAACCGCCGTGACCTAACAGGGAACCGCTTCCGCCGCTGCCGCCCGAGCGTTCCACCAAGGCGCCCCAACCCCCTGCTTCCAAACCGAGCGCCAGCGACACCTGAAATGATCGTGGTCTGTTAGATGGAATTCGATTCTGAGGACGATTTGTGGGGGAGGTTTCTTTTCTCTTTCTTCCTTTCGCTGTTGCCGAAGAGCATTGGGGTAGTGGTATTGAGGGGAACGTGGCACTTTGGTTCCTTTTGCATTTATTGTTTGACGTGCTTTGAGTGAAGAAATGAAGGAAAGGATTATCTATAGAATTTGATTTTTTGAGAAGAACCTGGTATGATATTCTGTATGTGTGGATTGACTCTTTGATTTATTGAACCTTCTGTATATTTGATACTTTCAGTGCCAAACTCAGAAAAATACTTATGAAGCTTAATTTTTGTTGTGTACAATTGGAAATTATATAATCTAACATTTGCGTTAGTATTTAGGTTTATAATCTCATCAAAATTCACGAATTCTATCCAGATTTGTTTTCCAGATTGAATTTCTTAGTAAAGAGATGCTTGTCACGTGTTAAAATAGATCGTTATTCAATTGTTCTTGATATGGGACCTTTCTTATTCCTAATTCTGCTAATAATTCTCTTTTTTAGTCCAATCAATTTTTTTCTAAATTAAAATCTTCGAATCTATGTAACTATATTTCTCAGTCAAGTTTCTCGCATTTTTCAAGCAAAGGGAAGACTCGAATGCACTTCCCTAATTGCACATAAACTACATCGTACTTCAATTTCATTAAAACCCCAGATAACAAGTGTGTTCTGTGATCGATTTTGCGTGGAACTGCCTTAGAACGTTTGAAAGATTGTTGAGTAACCAGACGTGGGTGCTCTTGCGGGTGAAAGGGTATTCTTTATTTAGTTTTAACCTTTGGAAGAAACCCGACTGATGGGGGATGTCTCGCAATTAAATGATTGTGATTTTAATGGGGCTTTGCGTGAAACTAGGACGTGAAAATCCCGAGCAAGAAACAATTCTTTTTCTACTGGAAATTCACTCTGAGAAGCACAATTACTTTAATTGAATGATGTCCCGATCATGAACTCTTTAACCCTTTGACTGCGAAGTCGAACTGGAAGTTGTTTCGAACGCGAACATCCCTCGATACTTTCTATCCGTGAAAATGGAAAGCATCGTTAGCTGCCTATTATTCATTTCCAATCAAATATTAGAACTTGATTTCTTCTTTCCAAGGAATACAACGACGTACGTGAAATTATCAACTCAACTACAAATAATTCAATGATCACGACCTAAATTAAGAATTTCCAACATTTCAATTTTAGATTCTGTATAAAAGTAAGAACAGTTGAAAATTAATATTCGTTATGTACTTATATTGCTCCATTACAATCGATTAAGATGTTTCGATAACAATGGCGTTCACAAAATTACTGAAATACTTAAATAATGCATGTTTGTATATCGAATAACAATGATAGCGAACACGGATCGTTGAATGCAGCGTTGCAGGTGCAAAGTTTATGTAAAAATTACAACAAGGTCATGCACTTATCAAACTACAAGAATAGAGAGAAGCTTGCGTTCTTAAAGTAAATATAACTTACCCATTGTATCTTGTACGCAAATTATTTCTTCGGTTTACCGCCTGTTACACGGACACTGTCGCAGTGCCATTTCTTGAGATCATTCGAAAACAATGAAATTAAATATCGAGGTTGCGTAGGACTAATAACGATCAACATAATCGACGTGTGCCCTCGAATAAACGATAAACAATCTAACGCGATTCATTGGAGTTCTAAAAGGGGGAAAGCTGTGAACTACAGATAACCCTCCTACAACACGTATTTATTCGTATCGTTTCACGTGGTATATTAATATAATATTTCTGTATCGATGTGGACATTCTGCTCTAAAAAATAGAAACAAAAAACAATTATTCAATGGCTCGCAAAATTAACGACGTTCAGATAAAAGTAACATGTATAAAATTCGACAATTTCCTGTTGAATACACTTAAAAAATTGAAATTCAAGGATCTCCATAAATGCAACCTCCACACTTGCACCCCTATACTTGCATTTATCGCTTTGAAGATATATTATTCTCGTCACTTTTTCAGCTATAAAAATGCTAAACTCATGTTCGATAATCGCGAAAAAAAAATGAGCGAATTTTTAGTACAAACCAGTCTATATTTTCCCATAAAAAAAAAATCCCGAAACACTATCCATCCTTCAAGGCGCCTTCGAAAGGACCGCGTTATAAGAGGGTCACCAGACGAACGGACAGGGTAGAACAGACAACAGACATCAGGTTCAATGACCTATTGTTAACACAAACAGTTTGCAGCTTTTATTTCACAAATTGTTAATTTACAACTATGATATGCATTCGTTCGCCTAAGAACCGAAACAGAAACGTCATTTTACACGAAACAAGGCGTGTTGTTTATCCACAATGATCAGAACGCGTATCGACGTGGGTGAGAGTTTACGGACAAGTCTCTTTTCGTTTTGTTTTTCATTTTTTCTTCGTTTTTATTATTTTTTTTTTTTCTTTATTCACGGCTTCGTCTCATCTCGAGAGATCCTTCGCACGCGGTAAACGCTTTTCAAAATCACTTGCCGCGATGGGTGACATTCCATCTCCGCTATCAACAGATTCGCAAAACCTAAACGCATCTCCCCGTGCCGGAACAACGCGATACGGACGAGATTCCTCGTTGTAGGTCGTCACGAAATCGACGGTTTCGCAATCGTCCATCTCGCGGTTCGACTTCACCTCTTTCCGACTCGACTCGCACATCGGGTCCACGACTAACAGCAAAAACATTCATTCGCGCGTTTCATGTACTCATGGTTGTTTCGCACGGAAACCAGAAACGAGCAAACTTCCCTGGATAAGTGTGAATGATGAGCGAAAGGTGAACAACTGGTCAGCTGTCTGCTTCACAAAAATTCCAATTCGAATTACACGGTGAAATCGTATCGAAATAACGATAGTGTTAGTGTAATTTCAATTGTATTACGTAATATCATAACGAGAGAAATTTTGTTTTATTAGAATTGAATTTATCTTATTATAATTTCGTATAATGTGATTGAAATTACATTGATAATATTTTAATTAAATTATAATTACATGATGTTATAGTTGTGATGTTGTGATCATACTGTAATATCGTATAATCATAGTATAGTGTAAATGATATTAATGCAATTTCAATTACCTTACATAATGTTATATGTTGAATTTAATTCTATTGTAGTCATATTATATTATAACTTGAATTAAATTATAATATACTTTTGACTGTAGCACATTGCGATATCGGTTTAATTTTCCTTTCGTTGTTCATCTGTTATCCGACTAAAATTTGCCCGTTTCCGATGAAAATCGCCGCTCGAACGCGTCTTCGAGCGTCGAGGGACACGTTTTCGAGCGAATTTTGGCGCGCGCGAGCTTCTATCGCGGTTTGCATCGTCCTTCCTCGCTCGCGAGCAGAGAGCCCTGGCTTCTGGCCTGTTCCAGCCTTCGCCATGCTTGTTTCTCTTCGTTCTTCGCGCCCAATAACGACAGAACCGCGGAAATCGCAAGTATTGCAGGGAAATAGAGAGTCCTTCTTCGAGGGGACTGAGTTGGAAACGGAGAAGCCCATCCTCTACTGTGTGGATCTTGGTAGTCGTGTTCTAAGTAATAGAGTACTGTTTGGAATTACAGAGATTGCTCCTGAGTCAATGGTAAGGCAAAATTCTTATCTTGATTGACAATTTTGGATGATAGAATAATAGAATAGGTTGCTCAATTTCAAAGTTCTGCTCTGAGTCCTTGAGTTGAATGATTAAATTCATCATAGTTTAATGAAGGATGGCTTTTGGATTAACATTTATTCAATAAAAATAGTAATCTGTGTTAGATTCTTTAGTAATAAAGTATATAAATAGGATACCTTCTCTACCATTCATGTTTTATTGAAAAATAAAATTCTACGTCACTTAAATGCAGATAAATTCACAGTTACTTCAAGATACTATAAAGAACATCGCCAAGTGGAGTTCACCATGCGATAGAAATCTATCTTTCGCTCATAAATTGTGTCTTCGCGATGTTAATGCTATCGTAGTCAATGATTTATGTGACACCATCCCTGGATCTCAACCAGTCTTGATCTACCCTTTAAAAAAATTCACTGAACTTGGCTTTCACACGAATCTTCCAGTACAGGTACCAATTAACTGTTTATAATTGTCAAATATTACATCTAGAGTCCACCTGCCTAAAGAATGACTTTCCAGCTCTCTACAATACAACGAACGCCAGAAAGACACATAAGCCTTCGAAGCACCATGTGTTCGTTCGTCCTCTCGACTATGCTCCCATTGGAGCACCATCGACGCGCGAGCTTGCGAGATATCAATCCTCGTTCTATTAGAGAACGGATTTCGTAGATCCAGTCGCAATCTCGCGCCGAGGCGATCTCTCGTCGAGGAATAAATCGCGAAAACGAGACGCACCGGTGTTCGCTGGCGCTATCGTTCTCTTCGAGATCGAGGTTCGATAATTCATATACGTGTCCTATCGCGACCTGCCGTATCTAAGATCTGCAAGGTCGCGCTAGAGAGTCCCGTGTATCACGCGATATCCCGTACGTACGGGGTGGACCTGCTGAAAAGGAACTGTGGAGGCGATTAAGCTGAATTTAATCACAGATTTCGAGTTAACATTGACAATGGTCTCGATGAAAATTGGGGAAAATTTTGAACATCGTCACAGTATGTATTTTTTTCAGCTTTAGGACGTGTAGTGAAATTCTGATCTTTTTGCTTTAGTTTTGAAGTATAACGTACTAATAATTTTATTTACTAGAATTCTCTAGCCGAAGAAAGTTAGAGAAACATATTACATAAGTTTTGTACTACTAATGGAACTTGCTTACTTCACTGTACTCGATTACCACACAGTACCAAAGTTCTGAACAACGAATTGAAGACTTCAATAAAATCAAACTTAAAAGAATGCCAATAAAAATTTCAATACTCGGTATAATTGAAACGTGGTCAAACGGTAACAAATCGAAACCTGCAAGTCGACGATACGCGTCGCTAAAATAATTGCGTGGTCACATTACCGATCCAGAACACGTTTCTTACAACATGAACGTTTCAGATAAATGTGTAATCGTAAACAATGGGACAAATAACCGCGAGGCTCGACGGAGCATTGACGCGAAACGTACGTGACATCGCGCGTGTTCTTTTCGCGTCTCGAGAAACGTTCCGGCGAAAAAGAACTAGTCAACCCGGCCGAGAAACGAGCCGAAACACGTACGGCCAGATAAATCCTTCAAACATCCCAGCCTCGTCTACGCGATCTTCTCGAATCTACCTCGGTGGTTGGGAACGTTTTAAAGTGACGAGAAAGCGCTCTTGCATGATCTCGGATCGTTATACTTCCGCGTGCTCATTTTGTTCGATGACTCCTGGACTGGAAATAAGTCCGGGGCAAACGGAAGGTACGATGACGTCGTTAAAAGTTGCTCGTGCGTAATGGGTAAATGATAATTATTCTTGGGTAGTCAGCTTAAATTACAATTTCCCTCAACTTTGCTTCTGCGATTGTGAGCACTCCAGGGCCACCAATTACGAGTGAAAACGTCTCGATGTAACAGAAAAATACTATTTCGAGCGATGGAGCTGAAGAGGTGTAATAATATTATTTCTGTTAAAAAATATGAATTTTTTAATATCTGAAGGATTCGATTCAATGGTTTGTTCTTATAATGACAATTTTGGATCGGAACACTGATGAGGGTTGAAACATTTGTCGAAAATTACTGTTAAAGAGTAATCCTTTCATATGTGAATTATACTGGAAGGTACTCGAATGACAATAAATGTTAGAATAAAAGTGGAAAAGCAAATGCATACTTATTTTAGAGCTCTGTAAAACTACATGAATTCCAATAACTTTATCTTCAGGATTTTAATAATACCTTTGAATGAAAAGTAATATTTCTCTGTTTAAAAATCCAAGAAGAATGTTCTACAATTCTCTGCTCTTTACAGCTTGAAACGACGTCATCGCACACTTTCCCAAAAATTTCACCTCCAGGTCTCTCTAAACCTTTTCCAAATTCCCCCATTCTAGTTCGAACCCCAAAATATCTTCCCCTCTCTCGAATCGATCTCAGTTTTCGCCAACGACGCGGTGCGTCTCTCGATACAAGGAAAATGTCATCTTCCGTAGCATTCGTTCCCCCGCGAAGAGGGTTGTCGATCGAGGCAAACTAGCTACGCGCATTTAACAAACGTCACTTCGTCTCTAATCTCTATTTACTCGATAATCAGAAGCGTTTGGACGTCAAGTGCTGGGTGTCAAGGTGTATTGAATTGTTGTTGGAAAACGGCTATTGGGGGAAATTGGATTGCGGAGGTGGAAGGGGGATAGGGGGGAGCTTAGGGTAGGATCATCGATTTTTCGCGACAGAGAAAATTCAGCGGTTTGGGGGGTAGGGAGGAGGGGTGCGCGGGTCGTGGCCGCGCGTCACACGTCTGCAAAGGAAAAAATCTAAAAATCCTCTTGGTTGGCACACAAAACGAAACGATGTAGTATCATGCGGGCGCCCGTCGTCGACCGTGTGTTGTCCACGGTCCGACCGCGGTCCCGCGCGACTCGTTACAAGTATGAAAAATATCCCGGCTTGGTAATACCGTTTAAAAAAGTTATTGCATCTGGGTAACCTATGTTGTATAGGTACGTTTCTTTATCGTATATTGTACAAATATTGTTGTAAGTCGGTACAAACGTTACTGTAGAAAACATAACAACTCGTAGGTTCTTCCGTCATCTTTTTCTTTGTGTGTGTGTTTTATTACTTTTTTTTTTTACCTCTTCCTATCGTTCGTTTTTCACTCGCACAAATCGCACGCACGCATACCCTAAATCTGTAACATTCGCGCGGGCTCTTTCTTTCTCGTCCTGTCGCTCGTTTTATTTATTTTTTTCATTTTTTTTTTTTAATATACGGCAAGCTTAGTTAAGTGTTATACAATCTGTTAGCGCTACGCAAGACTCCGATCTACAGGGTGGCTTTCAAGGTATCTCAACGCTGCGATGCTCGTGTATGTCGGTGTGTACGTGTGTGGGTGTTTGTTCTGCGGGTTTTTAGGAGCAAACGAGAAAGAACGAACTGAGAAGCGAATTTTGGTGTCGAGTCTCGCCGCGAGGACCAGTTTTCAAAGCGCGATGAAAATTTTTCTAAATTTTGTATTATTTCCCCGAGTTTTCGATCCAAGGAGAACGAGATGCTTCTTATCTATTTTCCTTGGTTCATCATCGGTAAGCGATGAAATCTCTTTTAACGTATTTTCCTAATTAAAATTCTTCAATTTTCACTGAACTCCTGAAAAATCGAGACGATTTTTACTTCCGCTCGAAGGGATTTATGGTTACGACGAGCACCCGTGGACCTTGAACGAGGTGCTTACTAAGTACTGTAAAAGTGCGGCCTTGCATATCCCCGTTCGGTAATTGCAGAAACGGACGCCTCATGAGTGAAATATGCAACGTCGATGATTCTCGGTATCCTTAGCTTTCGCAACGTTCGCTTTTGAGGAAATCGGGTGACGTCGGCTTTATCGGCTCCTCTTACCAGCGTCGGTGTTCCTTAAACGTTGTGTCTCCATTTTACGTGCACCGTAATTAAGCAATTGCGAAACAAAAAATAATTCGATTTTTAGAAGGACGAACTTTCGATGCTATTTTATTTTTTAGCGTATTCAACTGAGGGCTTTACTTCTATTTTATTACGAACGAAATATGAGAAGGTCGTATAAGAAAATTGATCTTAATTGGAATACTGTCAGAGTAATTTTGATGAATGTCATTTGTTCGCAATTAAGTTGAAATATTTGATTTGCTCCAATGGTAGGTTTTTAATTCGAATAATGGAAGTGTTTTTAACGAAACGTATAGTGTTTTACACCGGAGATATTTTGATCAGAGACACTTGATACCGTTCTGTAATCGTTTCAATTTCTGCTGATGCTTTATAGGGGCGCTAATTTTATTTGAACGGATTCACTCAAATACGCAAATGCTCGTTTGGAACGTTTACCAAAACGGTATTTGAAGATTTACATTCGCCATTAACGAAAACTGAATTTATCGGGTACATTCAACAATTCCGTGGATGACATTAAATTCAATCCATAGTAAACGCGAAATTGCGATTCAATGCCTTTTAATACGAAATACAATTCTCAGTTGGACCAATTAGATTCCTTCGTTTACTCGATAAAAGTGCAGTGCCATGTTCCGAACTCGATTCAGTTCTCAATTTCCTAACAGATTCATGAATATTTACAGAAATAATCGTTTATTAAGAACACTGAAATGAATAATGCAAATCTCGAAGTAATCTTACAAATTCTTTTGTGAAATTCTCCCCATCAAAATCATTCTGTAAGCCGAAGAACGACGAATGTCTCCGCCAAGGCTGAGTCAAATCCAATTTCCGTGTCCTGGTTGAAAAAAGATCAAATGAAGGAGAGAAGTACTAATGGAAAATTTCATGAATCGTTTGCCACAGTTCTACACAGAGCTTCTCACAGAAACAGGTTCAAAAATGTCACGCAACATTTTTCACCAGCGTTGTAAAATGGTTCACCAGCTGTTTCAACAATGGGCGATGGTTGGTTGGAATGGTGAAAATGGTGGACAGAAGAGGTACCTGACGTGGAGAAGTTCGTGTCAGGATTGGTGACAGAAGAAATTTCAAACATTTGGGGGTTCCAAAAACATTCGAGAGTTTTAAGACTTTTGTGGCACTCGAGGCTTTTGGACTTCCTAGACTTAAGAGTTTCAAGATTCAAGAGTTTCAAAACTTAAGAGTGTCAAGACTTTAAGAGTTTCAAAATTTAAGACTTCTTAGATACTCACGACACAGAAAATTCAAGACTGTCAACACTCAACACTTCATGGATATTTACAACAAAGAAAATTCAAGACTTTCAAGCCCTCGAAAAAATGTCTTAACTCCTAAATAGCCAAGACAACCAGTATCAGGATCATCTCAACCCCCAACGGATTCAGCCCCAACCCTACCACTGTCTAAACATTTCCCACAAAGGACACCCCTAAAACTCAAGACCCTCGACCACTATGCAATCTCCAAGAATAACTCATTCTGCTGTCAAAAACACTAGATCTTTGACCAACGATTCGCCCATCACGCGACCATAAAATTTCAGACGAAGGGAAAATCGAAACCTTCTCCAGCAGCGAGATCCTCGATTACCCTCGGGGATCCTGCTCGAGAGCGGGGTTGTACATGCGCCGCGCGGTGTGCTCGCGATCCTTCGACAAGTTTTCCAAGGTTAGGCTAACTTTTCTCTAGGTAAAAGTCGAGGCGGGGCGCACGCATGGTTACAAACCGTGGCGTTGAATAGGATAGACGTAGGAACGTGTCACCGGGTGACCCGCTCCGCGAACTCGGGAACTCGCGTCGCCCCGAACTGGGGTAGTAGGAGCAATCTCAGCCTGATCGGTCGCTTAGGGGTGGTAGGCGTAGGCCTACCCACGCATACAACGTCCAAAGAGGTTGTACGTGTCGGGTCGCAGGGTGGAAGCGTTAACAAGCGTTCACCTATCGATACAGTCGAAGACAAAATTCGAGGTTCGTGGCTCCTTCTGTTACGTAATCAGGGGAGATTGTATAACGTCGATGACGAGGTTAATTAGTTATCAACAACACTAGATAGATTCGAAAATAAAGTATTCAATAGGGAGAATATTGTCTGAATCTGATGGTAAAGAGTTTTTGAAAAATATTTCTGAGAATTTGATTTTTAATGATAGAATTTTGAAGACTCAGTTGTAATCGAGGGTAGTTTTATTTAAAGTAGAGAATCGAAACCTAAGTGCAGACCTAACTGATACCAGTTGTATTTTATTATAAAACTAAATGTGGAAAATATGACTGCAAATAGTTGATAATAAGGTACACTTGTCAGATAGATCGTGGTGAACACTCAAAGCATATCATCCTTCAGGTTTAATTGTTATCATGTGTATTTGCATTTAAAATGACAAATGGAATGTAAATTTTCCACACTATTTACTTCATTAGAAAAGAAAATGCAAAAGCACCTTTTGAAAAACATTTTCTGATTATATTTCTCTGAGAATATTCGTACTCAAGAGGATAACCCTTTCGGTTGACCTCGCTAAACATGCCTGCAAATTTCACGACACTGTTCAAGACATTAGAGACACGTTGATTATGCTAAACAGACCAACTGCGTAGAAGACTATACCAACGGAACAACTGAACGCGAAGATGAATGCGCACGAGTTTATGGATTGACCTGACACACGCTTGTCTGATCAACACGATCTTATTCTACTGTACAGCCATTGCACTACAAAGATGAGCAAAATTCTTATTTAGATACAAATTTCGAGTAAATAGTTAAAGATAGATAACTGTTTATCAATTCAATTGATAGTTTATCGATTCATATGAATTGTAGAATGATACGATCATGAATGAACGAGGTAGAAATAAATTTTGCTCATCTCTGTTTTTCAGCACGTCTCGAGACTACAGGGTTATCACAGAAGTCACGGACCCAATTAAAATTCTCTTATTATTCTACTATACAGCCATAATATTATAAAGTACCAATTAAAAGGATCTTAGGTTAGGTTTTAAAATCGAGGATAGGTTTAATGCCAGCATTTCAGCTGCACCTAGCCTTCTACGCATGTTTGTACTTTTTGTTCTATTTGTTTCTATATTCATATGTATCTGTTCCCTTACTCGTGTAATAAAGACGTTAAATAAAATTTGAAAACAAGAATCTTATTCTACTTTTAATATTACACACTAATAATGTACAGATATTTTTTAGTACTGTGGCTGTATAGCAGAATACAGTTGAAACCAGTTTCGTGTATCAGATCAGTGGATAGTTTTCTGCATGCTATGCATTCATGAACTATTTCAATTTTTAGTTTTCGATACAGGTCATAGTCTGTTCAGTATGATCAGTCATAGTTGTGGAATAATTAAAAAAATTTTATCCCAATAATTATTATAAAAGTGCACCCAATAAATTGTATATTTGTTATGTCGAAATAAATGTGACAGAACGACTGAAAATAGAAGTGATTTATGAAGACGAAATTGGAAAAATGTAGAGCTTCGTAAATGATCAATTTCTCATTTTTGCAACCGAAAGAAATTAACGTTAGTTTAAAAATTGATAGGAACCGACCATTACCTATTAATTTTCATTTTTGCGAACGTACCGCCGATGCGAATAAATCGCCCGATATTAAATTCATTTTACGTATTCAGAGACGCGGGCTACGAGAGATAAATTATGCACGCTTGTCACTTTTCACGATGCGTCCTTGCTTTTTGTCCCTACCATGAAATTTAGTACTACTTTTCATGGAAACGTTTTTATCAGGAGATCCGGGAGACATCGAGAGGGATTTCCGGAATAAATGTATATTAAGATATCCTTCCAGCGGTTACGAGACCAAGGATCGATATAATCCGACTCATGAGCATTTCAAGAGTTATTGAATTATTTCCACCTGCTGCAAACGAACATGGCGAAACTGACTCGTCGTGTCACAATTATTTCTAGACTAGAATCATTGCAATTTATACTCTTTTCTATTTCCAGTTCCCTACCAGGAGGTTATTAACAATTACACAGTATGAAATTTGGGGAATTAAATCTCTTCACTCCTGAATTAAAATAAGAAGAATAATTCTTTAATTTCATTCCAACCCCTGAAAATGATATCCTACAATATGTTGAAGTAACAATCATTCCTTTCCGTAGATATTTATTTTTCACCCTCCAAAGTTTTATGAATCTATACCCCAACGAATAAATAAAAATCACAGGAAACACCTGTAAGACTAATTTCGTTTAATTTAAACCAGCCAATTATGAATAAACCTAGCTCAATTTTATATGAGTCCTGTTAATATCAAAAATTCTACGACGGTCAGAAATGCAACAATAAACCAATTTTTCCCCTCGCAATCGTATTTATACCCTTCTTGGTTAGGGAAGGCTGTACGTATTCCTGTTCACGCTGTCCCACATCGGAGTTTGGTAAATCTGTTCGCGTAAGCCTCGCGGAAACGCCTGAGCGTCGTCCGGCACGAATCAACGTCCAGTGAATTTTGCACGAGACTGTATGTAGGTCGCGTAGGTGTGGGCCTGGTGTTGTGTGGGTGCACGTGTAGGCGTGCCTGCCTACGCTTGGAATTGCGCAGGTGGGCGTGACTTGGGGCGGCGCCAGGTGAGTACACCCCTGACCTCGGTCCCGCAACTCCACGCGTGCCTCCGGACCTATATCGGCTTCCGATTCGCCTGTCCAAGGCATGCGGTAAGAATCATCGATAGCCCGCCGTGTTTCTCCTCTAAACAAGACATTTCTTTTATCGAAATAGGTCGCCGTCGTTTCGGCGAGATGCGAAACGGGACTACGCCGCCAACGAATCAGCATGCGACGTGATTAATGAGCATTTTGGTTGGGTAGGGTCGTGGGGACTTGAAAAATTGAACGGGGTGAAGAGATTTTAGGGAATGTTTCGTTGGAGGGAAGAAACATTCCTTGGTGAAATGAATTTGGTATGTTCTTTCTTAATTGAGTTCAAGGGGATGGTAGGATCCTCAGGTTCAAGGGGGTTGCAATTTTAATTTGAATTATGTGGAAAGGTTCTAACGAATTGGGAAGAAATTTTGATTTCTCCAAGTTTTTTTCGTAAAACACTAGTAATTAGTTGCCATGTTGTGATTAATGCCAATTTCAGTTGAATAGAATCGTGGAACTTGGAATTAACCACCACTTGGTGGCGTGAAGATATTTCAACGAAATCTACTGAATTAGGAAGAAATATCGATAATCCTAATTATCTTCCATAAAGTGAATAGAATCTAAAAGTATTGAATGTGTAAACGAAAACTGTCCGTTTAGTTCCCTTCTTACTTCTGTCTGTGTCTGACACTGGCAGGCCACTTCTACTTGCCGCCTATTTTCTTCCCGTTCTACGTTCCGCTCATTTCCTGCGCTACGCACACATAAATTAGGTAACTTACTGCACCTCTACATATGTATCTGTATTATTTATGTAATTATACAGAAATAGTGAAAATGTTCGGAAATTTGAAAAACGAGCATATATCGATCAGTGAACACGAACAGTGAGATTTTGTATCGTCAACTGAAAAGTTTAACGCTATTTTAGGAAAAGAACTATTTTCGGCAACCGATAGATGAATTATCGATTCGCGGATGCACGATATTTATATGCTGGAAGAAGACGAAAGTATCGGAGGACTCATCCCCGAAGGCATCGGAGAAAAGTGCGCATCGATCCGAAGGGTGTTTTCAGTTCACCGATACACTTTCACGCTACCGCCCAGTTTAAACCGCTTTGGAAACTTCCTCGACAACTTTATAGGGGAGATCCCGGGATTTCGCGAAACTATTCCATTTCTCCGCGTACCTGACAAATCATTCGGGAAAACTTTGCGAGTATACGAATTGACACCAAATCTGAATGGATACTTCAATTTCCAGCTAAAACCTTACGCTTTATTTCTCGACTTCCTGCACTTTTACCTTGCCGAAGAAAGATTTATTTTTGTTTCGCTTTTGTTTGTAATCATTCCAAACGAGTAACAATAAAAGATCGAGTATCTTTCACCACGAACGTTTAAAGATCACTCGAAAGGGGTTGCACGCTTTCCGATAAATTCTTTTGTATTAAAATCAATTTCTCGAATAATAAAATCTGTAGAGCGTCATTCACTGGCGCTCGATATGTTTCGTTTCTATGTATATTTTCTCCTCAAAGTCTTCCATTATTGAATCGTGCGACTTTGTAACGCTCAGGTCCACGAATGATCGTATATCTAGGTTTGGTTTATTCGACACCTTATATTCTACTTTGAATCATCACTCGAATTGAGTTGATGAATTGATTAATCGAAATTTTACGAATCATTACAAATTTTTCTAGGAGACAGAATTTTAATTTTTAGAAACGTCCTGATGAGATTACCGCCAAGTTAGTAGCTGTTCATACAAACTAGATTTTTCTTTGCAACTTTCCCCTAAATGTACAGCTAAATAATATGTAATTTTTGGACTTACTGTTTCAATATGTTAGCAAAGGGCTAAACATAGATATTGCTGTCTGTTCTAAAAGCAACCTTAACCCTCGCGACCCCAAAACTGCCAACGCAAAATCACGTTGAAAACCCTACTTAAGACCCTTCTCGTCGATATTTCTTCAGATCAATCATTCCCTCGTCTTCCAACCCAGGGACGAGTTCAATCCTGCCTCTCACACTCGACTTATTCGTACTGGTCCTCCCGCGAGAATCGATCACGCTTAATCCGCACGGATACTCGCAAACATACTCGAGGCGAGGGTAAGTTCCGACCAAACATCCGACCAGCCTCTTTCCTAGACATTTTTCACCACAGTTTTCGAAGCGTAAAAGCGCGATTACCTACTAAAATCTAGTGTCCGAACGTCGTCTCTCATTGTCCCGTTGCGAGATGATTTTTTCCTCCATCATTTTTCACAGTTTTCCCCATTACGACAGTTTTTGTTTCTTTCTCTCTATCACCGAAAGAGCAGCGTGTATGCCTGGCGTCAGAGATGGACAAACGAGTCTCGAATAAAGAATAAAAAAAGTTTGATAAAAATTACACACCCTCACTCTTAAATTTTTCAAAAGCTAAACAACTTCCAGTCCCTTATTCGCTCAAATTACCAAACCAACCAAATCCACATTGAACGAATAAAAGTTCATCTCGACGACCATTCAATGTGACGAAAGTTCCGAATAAATAGTTTCTAGGTGTTTCAATTCGTCATTCGTTATCCGAATAAAATTTTGTCCACCTTTGGCTGACACTACTGTTCGCTTCGCGAGCGTTATCGTTAAGACGAAGTCTGTGGCCAACGTTCGGGGATAATAGAAATCATTCGAATTGATCCCCGAATTGCAGATTGTTCCGGGGTCGGAAAATCCCTCCATTTCCGACTTCGCCGTGACGATAATTTCATGCAAAGCGCGGCGTGTAAGAATGAACACGATGTAATGGAATTCGCGTAGTATAAAAGCTCTGAATTCCCGTGAAAGTGGGTTATGCAATCTTTTTTGGTCGAGACGCGTGTTCTCAGGGCCGACGTTAGTCTCTAGATCATTCGTTTTATACTCAGCGAAGGTTACGTCGGTCCTTCCAGTTCGAATCGTTCAAGTTTCGCGAGGAAATTGCTATCGTGACTGAAAATTTAAATACCCGATGACCGGGCATGATTACCGAGCCAATGAGTGCTCGATGTAGCGAAAATAATGCAAAATGTCGCACGCAGAAGTTGCACGGTGATATTGCTGAACATTTTGCAAAAAATTGTAACAAATCGTGGTTAAACAACTTTTTACTGGAAGGTCGAATTTTTGCTCGATTATTCAAGTAAAAAGAATATTTAGAATGGTAATGACAGTGCGGAACGAATGAAATTGTAAAATACGGTAGAGGTACTGCTTCCACGCGAGAAGAGTGCAATAGGCTCCGCCCACTGGGTGCACCCTGACGACTATTTTGAGAACATTAGCCTGTGTACACTTGGCTTGGTGATCGATTACCATTTAATTACATGTCTGTGACACAATAAACTGTTCTCACCAATAGACGACGTTTTTTTTTTTTAGTCATGGGCGTGTGTCTCATTTAATTAATACATCCCAGAGGCGGAGCCTATAGCAATCTTTTAGCGCATTGACACTATAGTCTTTCAAATATTGTAAGAAATCATGCAAGATCGTAAAAAATCGTTCTCCACCGATAGATTGAAGTATGTATTATAAATAAATATAAAAATGATCGGGTGTAAACATATTCGAACCGGTGGAATTGATACCTCGAATTAGCGTCCGTAAACGTCGGCCCCGCATGTGCGGTGTGACTTCGAAAATCGTACAAAACACGGATCACAGTAAAATAATAGAGCATTCGTGCCCAATGTACAAACAATAAAGTATAGTTTCTACCTAAAAATTTCGTCAACATATTTTTTTTTTTCATTGCGCTAGGTTGTTATTCATTTTCATTTCTGCCTAAACGTTATCATAATGTCAATAATTATGATTAGGTGTCCCCGTAGTTAATGCCTATGCATTTTTACGTGTGTTTATGTATATATATATATATATGCGTATTATACATACTATATATATACACACACAACGAATATGTATATATGTATACATATAATATCGTATAATAAATTTCATCTTAGCCTAGATATTCATACCTATAGGTAATTTCAGTTTAGATTAGTTTCCTATTCACATATTCGTCTATATCAATACGCCGGTGTATACAATAATTCTATGTTAATGTCAGTATCACTAGTCATATTCAATATATATATTTATATATATCGTAGAATAATATCTCTATGTGTGTTGTATGTATGTACAGCGCCTCGGTTTCTCTTTTTATCGTTTGTATGGTACATTCGCATTCTCTCTCTCTTTCTCTCTTTATATATATATATATATATTGCATTATGTACTAAACTATTAAAATACTAGTATAAATATCTCTTGACATATAATATATATATATTTTTTCATATATATATATATGTATTCATTTTATTTACTTATTTATATATATAGTGTAGCGTGATCAGCGGAGCCGAAGAAATGGTTTCGAGTTTATTGGTTATTACTTTTTTTCTTCTCCCAAAACGATATATATATATATATAATATATGCAGCGCGATGTCATTTCGACGTCTCCGCGAGGTTTTCTTTTTTTTCGCCCTTTTTCCACACCCGTTTCACACTCATCGCGCTCCCTCCACGTTTTTCTTCTTTTCATATCGACCATTTCTTTTCCTCTCTTTGTTTATACAGTTATTGCTATTGGATTCATTGCATAGTAGGTTGTCCCGTGTGAACTGATATTACTCATTTTTTTTATCGTTTTAATTCCATTAAACCGTCTACGCTTCCTCTGAGCCCCGTTCGTCCGCGAATGAAAACTTTATTATAGAAGAGAAGATGTCGAGCCGAACTCGATCTGACGCCATCTTTTTATCGTTGTTTCTTTGACCCCCTTAATGGCAAAAAGTGTCCTAGAAAGTTTCGCAGTAGTCAACAACGTACATACATACAACGTTGTCGCGTTTACCTTCGATAGTCTCTGCCAAGGATGGGCAAAATTCTGAACTGGATAAAAAATTCATGTAACGTTTCGCTCGTTATTTTTAAAATGTAAATAAAAATCACAATTATAGATTCACATATCCCGCAACGATAAAATTGTCGTCGTCGTATTCGAATTATTGCCCATCTATGGATCTCTAGAAGCAGAATCTTTCCCTCTCACAGTAAAATTCATTTGTAACGAATAATAAACAATTTCAGTTCGAAACGAAAATATTCTGCTTCCAATGCTCGCGCTCGAGAAACTTATTGCGACGAGTATCGAGCAAAGAACGACCACAAGAGGGTCAAACAAACGCGTTCGATTCGACGAACAACCATTTGGGATCGTAGTCGTTGAGCACCACAGGTATTAACAATTAACTATTTTCACTCCTCTAAAAATTATCCAATTAAAATTTCGTCGTTAACATCTGCTATGTCCTCGGTTGAAACATATTCCTGTTTCTTCTCTCGAACAACATTTCTCGCAAGCACCGCGGAAACTTATTCCTGTTTCTTCTCTCGAACAACATTTCTCGCAAGCACCGCGGAAACAGTTTCCTGAGAGCTTCCGAGAAAACGTTTTCCATTGCCCGGGAAAACGTGAAAAATCGCGACGCCGCGCAAGCGGACAAGAAATGTTCTTCTCTCGCAAAGCTCCTTTGATCAGGCGAGAATCACGTGACGCATTTCTCGCAATTATCATATGGAAACGAACCTTTCAACGCGATCGTTCGAAATTCTTGTCCGAGTTTCACAGCCGCGGCGCGGCTCGCAATATTAATTAATGTAATTCGCGATATTAACGTCCTATCGTGCATTCGTGGCGATTGCTATCGCGAGTAATTAATACGAATGCGAAAATAATCGCAGAATTCGGGCGGTGGGCGAACTTTAACCCCTTAAAATTATGCAGCAGAAAATGCAGCCATGTTTACGGAACGCATGGCTACGGTAATAATTAAAAATTAATTGCTCGGAACGGACTGGTTCTCTCGGCGTGACCGGAGTCCTGAAAATTTCACCTCTGAACGAACTTCCTCCCACGATTAGGTTGATTAGAAATGTTCAAAAGGGAGACGTCAATTTTTTCTCAAAATCAGAATTCTTTAAAGTGCTATCAGTTGTTGTGGGTAGTTTTAATAGATCGACCCCTATTCGTGGAAAGATTTTAACCTCTTCAGGGAGGGATTGTTTGAAGTAAAACGATGGAATTGACCAATGGCATTTATCATTAATGTGGCAATATTGCTTGATTATACAAGATTGGAAAGTATTCATGAAAATTCAAATTTATTTAACAGCGATTAGAATTTATTTATGACGTTATTGCTTTATTGTGACGTTCATTTATTGTATGACTTGTTTGATGTTTCTGTACCATTAACAAACATTTTCAGTAAAGAAAGTGAAGTACAAGGTACCTCAAACAAAGTGTACGAGTTTCTACAAGAACCGTTTTCCAACCTCATATCATTAACAAATTAAATCATGATTATTTTTCCCAATTTTGGGTGCCACTTTGCTGCCCTCTAGTTATAATAATATAAAAGAAAAAAAAAGTTAAACGAATTCAATGGAAAAAAACGATTTCCTCTTGCGATTCGTACTGGTCAGACATCATGGTCAGACTCCTCATTCTACTTTCAATACGTTCGCCTTATAGGAACCTGTTTCTTTCCTTCTCCCTGCAACGTGTATCGTGCCACTACCCCTGAAGAGGTCGATATGGTCAGCATGGTAAATACAAATGGCAAATATGTCGATAATATTTAATAGAAATGAAATGTCGTTGATTGACAGCGATCGAGATGAACGCCTCGAGGATCGAGGCACCGATAATCGATTTCAACCCCCAGCGTTCGACTCTGATACGAGTACCCCTTTCCCGTTCTCTCAGTCAGTCTCCTATTAAAGTCTAAAATATATCGAGTCTGCGCAGGGGGTCGAAATCCCACCGTTGACGTCTCGACGACGCGCGTCGATTCTTCCTTGGACATTTCGATCAGCTGATCTTCTCTTCCATGACCAAACTGCTTGCCACCGCAACGAACGAACCCCTTCCTCTAACGCGACTATCTAGTCGAGCAATGTATATTTATAACGTTTTTTTTTTCATCTTTAAATCGTTACGCTTAAACCTAATCGCTATTACTATTGTTCTGTCTCGCGCGGTTCTCTCCCCATTTTAACAGCGACAATCGGTCTGGCCAGCGCCAGGGGTTGAGGGCGTCCCGACGCTTAACCTTAGGAACACATTGTTTCGCCAATGAGCGTTGGTCGGTTCTCGTCAACTCTGGGCCCAAAGATTCCGTTGCGAAAATGATTAATATCTCAATGAAAAGACTGATTGAAACTGATTCATTTTGGTAGATGGTAGAAGGAAGAGTATTTTATTCTAAGTGCTTCTTGTAGTATTTTATTTTTGTTAAAAATAAGAATTGGAAGGTTCTGTTTTTGAAAAGAAAAGAATTGAAAAATTATATGCTTAATGGTTTGGAACAATTTCTTGTTGATTATTCGTTTGCAATGAGAAAATCTTAACTGGATATCTAATAGATAAGTTCTTTTAATACTGATGCTTAAATATGGTTAATAAGTTCAAAGAAGATCCAGTCGTAGTTTCACATTTAAATTAGATCCTTAAAATCCTTAAATAGCTTTAAATTCCAGAGGTTCTACTGGAAGATGAAGTCTGAGAGATAGGTTCAGGTCAATTGGTTGTTTAATGGTTATTATTCTTTTTCTTTCGACGATAAATATCGTATGTTAGAAATCGTGTAATTGGGAGTATATGCAAATAAATGAAATTCCTTTGATGCAGGGTAACGCAGGTAGCATTTACAAAATTCATCAGAGTTAGTTCCGGGATCGTGGATTCCAATTTTGTAATTAATGAATCACGCGTTGCTTTGCAGCAGAACTCTGAAACGTTGCCAGAGCACTCTCAGCCCTGACGACTAGTTCTTGTTACAGTTTCCAATTTAATTTCGAAGATAGCATTAATTAACATGCGATATAGTACGGTTAATAGTAAAAACGACATTTATGATAGTACCTCTCGTTAATTAATATTACGACTCAAAGGATCAATATCTCTGGAAACCCATTAAACGTATATTTCCCAAAAAATTCCCAATCATAATTTTGATGGAGAGGCGAGCAACGAGAAGGAGCATTTAATTTTCTGGGTCCTTTGCCGCTCAGAAAATTGACCAAAATTATGCCAATTATAGTATATTACCACACTCGTGTATCTCTCTGGAATATATTTGAAAGCACAACGGTCTAAACCCCTCGTTACTTGGGTTCCAGGTAAAATCATCTCATTAAAAACAAAAACTGTACTGTGGCTGACCTGTTCATAGCAAAATATGTTTCAAAAATCAGCTTTATTCGAGTTAATAAAAATAAAATATCACAGGAAGCATTTTTCATATTGCCCAATATCATATCCTCTCATCCCCCAATTAGATTATTCATCCTACTAACCTCCGATAGCTGTAATTTGATTAAAAATTGCATCGACCATCGATCAGCTTGACAGACGAAAAAGAGACCAGCATATCCAGCAAATCGATAGCTCTCATAAGCGACTTAGAATGTCGAGCAATGACGGTTACCGCAAAATGTCTCCAATTCGCAGCAAAAATATTTTCGCGCGAAACATTTGAAGTTAGGTTTCATAACAGCGCTCGCTGCACCTCGCCCGTTACGTCTTTACACTCGTACCATCTTGAAAACTGTTTTCTCCCGCGTGTACTGTGCGGTAAACACGTTATCATTGTTATTGTTAAATTGAAAGTCGCGAGGCGGATCCAAGAAGTCGCGAAAGTCCCGCGACGACAGATGGAACGATTCGAGCCACAGAAGTTGCACGCGTATATCATCCGACCGTCGAAATTGCTCGATAATTTCAATTTTACGCGTTAAGCGTAGAACCCTCAGCCCCTGACCTGGTTTTCGTGTCTCCGTTCTGCGTACGTACTCGCTCGAACAATGCGGCGCCACTCGAAACGTACAAAAGGGCAGGAACAGGGCGCCAACGAGCATGACCGCCCTTAGCCCTTAATAACGCGAGCCACGAAGAGAATTTCCACGGGACAAAGGAAAACAAAAGAAGTTGCATCGATGACGCGCCAAGGAAGTCGCGTCTCCAAAGAGAATACAGTTTTGTCCTCAAACTTCGGGGGATGGTGGCAGGAATTTTCCAAGCGTCACGAATTTAGAGGGTGGAATTCGGGGAATCCGAACAGATCCTTGTACCGAAGTGCATGCTGGCATTTTTCCTTTTTCCTAGGAGGATTAATAGTTTTCTTGGATTCTTCTCCAAGGGAGAATTAATGGTCTGGCGAAAATAGCGATTAAAGTGATTTTTAGAGCGAATTAAATGAATAAATTCGACTTGTTTAGACTGTACAAATACTTTAACAAGCAAAGAATATAATCGTAATCATTCTATTTGCTCATTTAGGAAAATAAATTTTATCGTCGAACATTTTTCGACATTTCTCAACTCAGAGGAAACAAATAACGACCATCGTCCGTACACCTTGGTTCAAGGATCGATCAAGGGGAATTGTCGTTCAGAGAGAAGATCATTGTCCCAAGGAAAACCGTTTTCGTGCACGTTTCACCGACAGGAATTTTTCCTCGCAAGAGGGATCAGTTTATGAAACTCTTTCGAGATTGAGATCGAGCGACAGAGATGGGCAAAATGTTATTCGAATAGCAAATGACGAATAAAAAATAAGCTTGAAATTAATTTAGTAGACGAATAAAAAGCGTACAGAGATTTATTCGCTGTTTATTCAAGTGAACAGTTATTCAACTAATCCGCTATTCATTCATGTTAAATATAATTTCACTTTAGACTTCCAGTTGTAATTTTTATTATTCGGCTAATGACGAATAAACAGTGGTTTATCTCTTATTCATTATTCGACATCTTTATCTAGAAAATCATTCCGTCTATCTCTGTAAGGCGATCATGGTCGTCGGCGCGCTTTTGATATGAACTACAACTGATATGGGAGGCGTTCGTTTTACACAAATTTCAATATAGTTCCGTGTAAACGTGCGATTCAACGCTTAGCGAGTACGCGCAAAACGGCGACGCTCGCGTCGTCGAAAATCGCTCGAATCTGTGATCCCCAATCGCAATTACAAGCGCGATCGGGATCGACGATAAACACTCGAAGTCGTCAGCGAAACAACCAGCCACGATTCGTTTTTTAATTACCGGATAAACGTTAACCGAACGCTTTGCCGCCAACTCGCGACAAACGAGCCCCCGAAATAATCGAAAATAAATTTTTCTGGCAAAGTCTTTCATGAAAACCGGTTCAATTCGAAACTAACGATACCTCCTTACCTATTTATTCAAATAATTGCTGACTGCATCCAATTTAAGTAAATTTATTAATGATGAATACGTTTAAAATGGCCAACAACCACAAATTATTTCATCCGAATAAATGTTGTTTATTGATTACTTCAATGAAATTATTATTGGTCGTAACCATTTCGAGCATATTTATTTCACCAATCGAATAAATAATAAATGTGCTTACGATGGTTTTGCATTGATTAATAACCGTTTAATTGTTCGCTGTTAAATATAAATACGAATTCTAACTATACAATTAAATATTTTATACAACGAACAAACAGGAACGTTGCTGTTTAATCAAATAAACTAAATGAATAAATTAGTATTCGCAGGATTTGTTCGTTATTCGTGATTCGAATAAAATTTTTGCCAAACGTCTCAAAAAGTCCCAAAAAACCGTAATTTCGACGATATCGAATTTGAGTGTTGTCGATTCGAGCGCGATCGTATGAATCGCGCACGCGCGTGCGCTGTCGCGTTCGCGAGCGCGCGCGAATTCCACGCGAGCGTATGTGTCTGTATCCTCTAAACTCGCCTACGTGTAATCGTAACTCTACATGCTTCGCCTATGCGTTTTGCGATAAAGTACTATACGTAAGTATGCTTATGCCACTTATTTCTCTCGTGTGCGCGCGTGTGTGTACGCGGGTTTGTGTCCGTGCACGTGTATACCCGTGTGTGTGTGTGTGTGTGTGTGTGTGTGTGTGTGTGTGTGTGTGTGTGTGTGCTTGTTCATGAGCGCGTGTCTGTTCCTCTTTTTTTTCTTCCCTTCCTCTCGTTTCCCCCGTTAATCATTAAAGCCTACTTTATGTTACAGTCGGTCGAGTGCGCAGGCAATCGTCAAAGTGTTCTCTTTCCCCTCCCGGCTCCTCTCGTCATATCGCAACATTGAACGTTTAAACGAGTCCGAGAAAAGCTTGCAAAGAAAATTAACACCTGACAAGCAATCCCGAACACCGAAATTTGTGGTTTCTCAGAGTACACGATCGATGGTTATCGAGGCAATCGTGGACGTGAAATCGTGGCATCGATGTCAGCGTGGGTCATTATTGACCCAGGGTACTCGTCGGCAGCGAAATTTTCATTTTTTTGGACTGTTTTTTCATTCGATTGTAAATTTAGATAGTAATTTCTTTTTGTAGTAAGAACAATTCATTTATTATTTTTTTGACAAAAGTGCCATTTTCAAGCTCAACAAATATTTGGTAAAATGTACAAAAAGGGATATGCAATTGATACAATTTAAGGAACGTATAGATTGTTCTCACCAGCAGAAATATAATTAATTTAATTTACTATTGCCCAAAGAATGAAGAATCATAAAATCAGTTCATGAGTTTAATCATCTTGAATTCAATGTTTTAATCAGACAAGATCCCTTGCGGAAGTCTTCGATCTTTTCTAGAAGACTTACTTTTTGCTTTAGTTTGATGAGAAATGATGAAAAACGTGCGAATACGTCCGAAAGTTTAGCCTCCAGCAACAGAGTGTCTCGTTTGAAAGGACCCCCTTGGTCTTGATAGATTAGAAATTCTTCAAAGCCTTGGAATTCGTGGCCGCCTTGTGTAGCACATATCTAATATTTTATGTTTGACTTTGTGTGCTATCGAAAACGCACAGCAAAATATGCTATGCATAAACAATACACATTGTAGAGTATTTATTGCTGATACCATTGTTGATACCAGCCCACTTCGCCCTGAAGTTTCTAAAACTATAATCTAAAAACTGTCGGTTACTAGAGCCATCGAGAAATTACTACTGTTTTCCTGATAAAACCAGAAACGAAATAAGTTACTTGCAAACAAAACAAAAAAAAACATATTCGCAAGAACGAAGCTTATTTCATACGCAAATTATGAAAGTATGTGGTGCAGTTTTACGTAAAAATTTGTGGTTGTTCGAGGACAAAAAAAAATAATATTCCGTATCCGCAATGTTACTGTACGCGCCGGTTGCGACGCGATTAATCGGCATTGCGTATCAGTGGTAGTCAACCGAGGCTTGGAATCTCTATCAAAAGTTTTCCACGTCCATCCTCGACACTTTAACTTCACGCGAATCGTATGATCCATGAATCGTTCGCTAAGCAAATCGCGAAATAAATTAAATCCTAATACTGTCAGATATCGATGCGAATTAATAGTAAAGCTTACGAATAATAATAGTTGCGCTATTGGACTTAATACTGAAACAAAAATTATTATGTGTGGATCAGAGGCTATTTCATAAGTCCTTGTGTGTAGAGAAGTAAATTTAATTTTAATAAAGGGTGTCTATTTCAGAAACGCCATCTACTTGTTTAATTTGTCCTAGTCACATATTTAAACAGAAAGGTGTATCGATACTTTATATCCAATCTTCATTTGCAATTTTAAATGGATAAAAATAACAAGGTTAAAGACACCAAGAGACACTTTAAATAAAGTAAGACTTGTGACTCTTAGCCCAGAACCACAGGAAATTGTCAAAAATGTATGAAAGGAACATCGATCATTTAATTGAAAGACAGTAACTAATTATTCAAATAGATGACCACTTTGTAGACGATTACTGTTTATCGTGCATATATATACACTTTCCTTGAACGAAATTTACATAAACATGAAAACGCAAAGACTTACGAAATTGGCCTGATAGGGTATCACTGGTGACAATAGGCGCAATACGCACATAATTGAAGACTTACTCAGAATCTAAACAAGGAGATCCTAACGATGATAGAAACTAGCACATAGTTTTCGACAAGCTTTTAACACTAGCCAAAAGGTTTCGAACTAGCTGTAGAATTTAGAAAAGGGAGTTGACTCGATTATTATTTCAAATGATCAGCCCCTGCAATTTAAGCTCGACGCTTGAGTGTCACGCTAATCGTGCTATCTCACCTTGTGAGCGTCATACTAACCGTGACCATCATACTTAACGTCGCTAATCGAACGAGAATCAGTGTCTTCCGCATGGCACATCCATCGACGAGAGTCCTAAAGAGAGAACGATCCGACATTTCCCGAATAGATAGCCCGCAATCCGTTCTATACTTATTCCGTACCAGAATTAACCAGTATTGATCTCCAGGCTGGCCATAAATGCCTCACTGGTAACAGCCATCGCAATATATTCGCTATTTTAAATAATAGGAACTAGCTAAAACCGACATTACAAATTAAAATAAATTTAATTTTAAAGAACTAAATCTAAAATATTAAAGATAATGTTTCTACGGAACCATTGCCTTTTAATTTTTCGATTTGCTCGCTAAGGGGCCAATGATTTAACGTTTGGACTGTTTAAACGAAAACTATTTTAACGCTAATCGAAGAAGTATTGACAACGAGAAACGTTATAAATCGAAGACGATCTGTTCCAAAAGTGGTCAGGATTAATTTTTAATGAGAAGAGGCAACAAAAAATATTCTTACTACTAATCTAGTACTATGTCTAAGATAACGGAAAGGAGGGAAGGAGCGCGACACGCAGTGGACAAAATGAAAATACAAAGTAAAATACAGCGTATGGAGATTCGTGTTTGAAAATAGGCATTCGTATATTTTAATAATGTACGTATAAGTAAACGTAATAGTATGTCGTGAATAATAATATTAATAATAATAATTAATAATAATAATAATTAATAATAATAATAATAATAATAATAATAATATTGTTAGAATAACAAAATAAATCCTAAGTAACATAACTACGTCGCTCAAGGATGATGAATAAAAATTAATAGCTCTAATTAAAAGAGAAACAAAGCACCGTCATCACAACGGGGTGGCTTCGGTTCGAGACAACGTACCAAACGCATAACCCCCAAGGAACTTTAGTCCGGAAAAAAAAAATTAATAGTCGCGCTAATCGTTTATGGATTTCCATGTATAGGTACCCTAATAATTATTGTACATGCGACAACGCCCCTATTTCTCATTTCTATCTCACCCCCCAAAAAACCTAATAAACAATCGTCTCCATCGAGTACACGGTAGGATCGTTCCACGAAATTCGTATCTTCATCCTCCTCTTTTCCATCACAGGTGCACACACGCACATACAGACACATACACAACCATATTCGCACACGTATGTCACATCCGGTTGGTACTAATAAAATCCTACTAACGTCTTGTACTTCGTAAAAGTGCTTGCCAATTACGCAAATTGTGTCGTCCTCCGTAATAAATCTGTATACATACATCTATAAATATATATATATTTATATATATATATATATATATATATTGTTTAATATACGTGTACTGCCGTGTACCTTGTTCTCCATGTAAATTTGTGTGCCTGTGTATGTCTGTGTCGGTTCGTGTGTATACGAGATTACGTGTTCGTGTGTGTGTATCAATCGGAACAACCGAAATAGGGTTACTTAACTCTTTGTAACTCTTTTAATACTGTCAATACCATCCACTAAAACGATAATTAAGGAAAGTCGGGACGAGGAAACCCTCTCCGGAGAATTGCAGACGTTTACGCTGAGAGGACGGCTTTGATGGTGTTTACACGTACAACGCGTCTGACAGCGGCACGAGAATTCGACTTACTTATCCTCCGTTAGATGTCTCGCGACCCAGAACCTAAACTCCCTAATAATTTCGACACCGAATCCTAACGAATCGCGAGCCTCCCGGGTGATCCTTTAGTAAACGCCAAGGGTTCTTCGTAATTTCCTGTTACATAAACGCTGGCAAACTCTCGCGACTGTTTCCCGCGAAAACAAACAAACTGAATTTTCCTAGACGGTTCTTCGAAGAATCTTCGACTGCTACTACGGGGTCACAATTGATCCTAAGAAGGAAGGAAGGTTTCTTTTTTAAAAAGAAACCAGAGAATTTCTTCGCTCTGAATATTCTTTAGGATGATCGAGTATCTAAAGTGTGGGGCGATGACTCTGTCTATTTTTAATCAAAGAAATTTTCCTAGTGGGTCAAACATGACCCGTGGCCCTGAAAGTCTTACTTAAGAATACCTAGGAATACTTAGAGTGGATGAGAAATCTCTCGTTCGATTTTTAAAGAAACATTTCTTCTCTTGGGTCAAATTTGACCCAACGACAGCAGTCGAAGTGTCACGAATTTTAAAAATCAAACAATTCTCGAGTGTTTCAGTACAGTAACTGCAATCACCTCCAATCCGAAGGATCGTCGGATCCTCGAGATTCGACTCGGTGACTCCAGCGGGTTCGATTTTCGCTGGTTGCCGTTTTTGTTTTCGTTGCACGTGCACGGAGAACAGGTGACAGAGAATCCGTCCCCGCGCTAATTAACGGTAAGCTGCCTTCACAGGAACTCTAATTAGGAATAAATCTATCGGATATGTGTGTATTGCAACGTGACAACCTCTGGCAAGAGATACGGGCGATATGCTACGCGTACGTTCCTATTTACAATCGAGTAGAAGACTATAATCCTAGAACGCTACGAAAGTACAAGTCGAACCTTCGACGAAGGTAAACTTAACGAAAAAGTGTCACAACGTTCCTGGACGGAAAGGGTTGGCACACCTCTCGTGCATAATTTAAATGAGCAAGTGTATAATTACTCGATTCTCGACGAGTTGAGCTTGGGTTCATCGATGGTCAACTTTTAACTGGCGTATTGTACATCTACTATGCTGTTCTCGGGAGATGGCTCCTGAGAGGAAATGTCCACGCATGTGGCACTACAGGAAGTGTCGTTGATGGTTCATACATATTAAATGCAATAGACAAGGATTGTGAGCTACGCACTAATTTTAAATAAATGAACTTGAATTTATCAATGGTTGAACCATGATGTTGTTAACTCGACGTAGGGAGACGTTATCCATTTGTCTGTATTCCCCCTCAGAGACAATCTCTTCACGACAACACAGTACATGTTACATTCATACAAATAAACTAACCTCCAGAAATGAATGTTCAACACCTCGAGGCCTTGATCAGCCAATTACTCTCAATCCGAGTCTCTCTAAGTCTAAAATTCTGGGCCCCGATTTCAAAACTAACCAGAAACAAAATTTTCTGACCCCAACCCAAGCTCGACTCAATATCAAAACTTCGTCGTGCTCGACGTGTGAATGAAATTTGCGAATGTGAATATAATTAAATAATTTCAAAAATACCGATAAAATAAAAAGAATACATTCGAGGCAGTTGGTCAAACGCGCAACATTCGTTAATAATATATTCGAGAGACGAGTTGCACGAGGGGCACGGTCTAAGTAAAATTAAAAGAGAGAACGAAACGCATTCTATAAATAATTCAGCAACGTTTCAGGCTCCTTGATTTCGGATATCTCGAACAATTACCTACGCGGTATCTACATACGATAGGACTTTAACATTTACCATACTAAATAAGTACAATCTATCGTCTATCTATTATGTACACTTAAGTTAGAACGAGTCTTTAGGAACTTTAGAACAGAAACTCGAGTGCTACGTCGAACTAAGAGTCTAGGACCTTCAAGAAGACGCGATTCCAAGACCTTCAGGAGCCGAACCGAAGCTTTTATTCCCCGTCGGTGTCGAGCCTTGCATCTCGTGGAACGTTTTCCTTTCGAAGTTTAACGTTCCTCGAGATGAAACATCTTCTCGTAACGTAATTACACCGATTAAGTTCCTTTTTTTTCTTTTGCAGTATTTTTGGCGAACGATTACGAACTAAAGATTAAGAGGAGGATCTACGTCCCTAGTGGAAATACTTGTTACGTCTAGGTATAGCGTTCTATGTACAGAAACCGGCGTACGATAGTGTTCCAGGCACGTGCAGTTCTCACGATGGATGACGACCACGAGGATGGGATCGAAAATCGAATAGGTTTCCCTTAAAAACGAATACGAAATTCCTTCTGGAATTGTTCGCTCAATAAGATTCTTAAAAAAGAAAAAAAAATAGGGGATGAACAAGGAAGCATGCACACGAATAAGGGATGCTTGCGTTAAGGGTTATTACGAAACTACAAGCAGAAATAATTATCGAGAAATGGAATATCCTTAGTGATTAAAATTCTAAATTCATTAAAAGTCGAGGCAATACAATTTTTTGTCTCGATCATATTGGTACTCGGTAGAAATATATCTGTGGAAAATATGAAAAATTATACGATAACAAACTCCGTTAAAATTTTCAACGCTACTAACACTTGATAAATCTACCTGAATTATTTACAATTATAAACCAAATAATCTATCGCACCGTGTATGTTTGTTTGAAACGCGATGGGACTCCTCTTTGTTTATGATTTTGTACACAATTTAGTGCATTCGCGACCGACGATGTGCGTTTTTCGATGAAACGAATCCATCGTGGCGATGAAAAATTTGGGAATATTTTATTTTCGATAATACTAAAACGCGTGGTTAGAAATAAATTTGTGGAAATCGAGTTCCCCTTTGTTAGCACGTACCCTTCAACCACAGTCTTTCCATGCAGACACGTGTAAACCTTTTGTCTGACAAGAAAAGGATTATTTATAACTATGGTAAGAAAAATTATAGATTGAAAATTCTAGTGTAACTATCTTGCTCTGTTCCGATCGATGTGACACAAAATAATTTTCATCCACTTATGATCATTCATGGTTTGATTTTAAGAATTGTTTTCAAGGGATCCTCGAATATTTTTTTTCTAAAGTTTTAATTTGGTCAACACGATTGTCATTTATTACCTGAGTGATACAATATTTCCTTTTTACATGACATGTTTGCTACTACCGAACATTCTTTTGTTCTGGTACTAAAATTATCAAGCTTTTGTCTGACCTCAAATTGCATTACTCATCCTACAGAAAAATCATCTTTTATCCATACGACAGTAAAAAGTAACCACTGACTCTAAACAAATTTCAAACAATACCCAAAATGCAAATGGTATTAAAACATCCCTTTAGAAACACTTTAATCAACGAAAACAGTGTAGAAAACAAAACCAACCCCATGGGATATCTAAACCAGTGTCCCACCTCGAGTCATACAATAAAAACCTGAAGAGTAACCGAATAGATACCAAAGTTGATCATTTCGCCCCAAAATGCTTCCAGTACTCAAATTTTAATCCCGACGTTCCTTAGTTAGCTTCTTCGCTACCTCTCTGAAATCGTCCGGTAACAAAAACAAAAATTTATTCCCAAAAACAGAAGTTAGAATTGCATGCTATCTCTTCCTCCTAAGAGCCACGACCCAGTTTCACTCAGCAAAAATCTCATCACAAACTCTTGCGGCCAGGATTCCGGACTTCTCAGCGTAAGCGGATGAAAATCACGCCACGGATCCGAACAGAACAAGCACGGTCGACTCGCGACACGGCGAACGAAAGCGATCGACCCCTCGACGCGAGAAAGGTCGGTACGACCGAGGATGGAAAAAGGGCGACGGCGGTGGTAAATCGGTGCTCGCGAAAACGTTGAACTTATCTTAACGGGCGCGTCGAAGCCGCGACACGTCGATTCTGTACGCACCAGCGGCCGTCGGATGACCTAAAACCTACGCTAATTGGAACTTTGCTAATTGATTGTACTCTACGTCAGTGGTGCACGACGTTCATTAATTCTCTTCTCGATTGCGCTTTACTGGGCGATCGTTGTTCCACGTTTCACGGCGTAATTACGACCACGGAGGTGTGTGTGTGTGCGTGTGTGTGCGCCAAGGGAAACGCTGTGCGTGCGTGTAAACAGGACTACGTCGACGGGGATGCTCGAAATCGGTTGGAGAAGCAAAAAAAAAAGCGGACTGCGTCGGCTAAAACACCTTTCAATTCTTGCAGTTAACGAGGCTTCGATATTTCGCGTTAGAGTCGATGGGTTACACTCGTCAGAGCGAGCAGAAAAGGGTCAGCGTAGCTCTAAAACGGTTCCAGGTTACTGAAGAATCTGCGATAGGGATAATTGAATGTGAGTCACCTGATTCGGGTATGCACAGTACTCATCGACAAGAGCAAAGAAGTATTAGTTAATATTTTCAACAGTTTCAAAGTTACAAGATACCCTCGCTTATTGATCACGCCCGCGTTAGAGATACATGAAATAGAGTCACATGCTTTGGGTATGTACTCCTCAAAGTGACAACAGAAGAATCAGAAAGCATAGATTTGATAGTCAATAGTTTCAAAGTTGCAAGATTCCCTCGCTTATTGATCACACCCGCGTTAGAGATTCTAGAAATGGAATCACCTACTTAGGGTGCCGTACAGTACTCGTCAAAATAAACAAACATGGATCAGCATAGGTGTAATAGTCAACAGTTTCCAGGTGATCCCTTTCAAGTACCCCTAACGCACCCTTATACAATAAGCGAAGCAGTAACTCAGAAACCATTGCATTTTACATCCAATGCCTAATGACACCTTCTTGCTCGTTGCGATGCGTGCTATGCGCACTTTTTCATTCTCGCATGCACACAAGCATACCCGGTCACGTTTTTCGCATCGGATATCCACGAGAGCCACGACCAGGAAAAATAGTTAATTGACGATGATTCGCGGAGCCGTTGTGGAATCGGTAACACGTGAAAATCCGCCACACCGTGATGAATTAAGAGGGTGGTCCTCCTGGAAACGCCTGGAAGCGCCTTTCGAGGAACTGCAATTAACGAGATATTGCATGTTCGAACCTCGACTCGGCGTTGTAAATAATACTCGAGACAGAGTGGTATCAGTTTTGGGGTTTCGTTAATCTGGTTACGCGGAGATTTTCGCAAATCTGCGCTGTTGGAAATAATTGGAGAACCTAGACGAGTGGCATTTAACTCTATATGCATCTGATCGGGGAAACAATGAAAACAATCCAAGTGATTCGCAGGTGAAGTTTTCGTACGACGATATCTAATGGCACTGGGTGCTTAGTAATAATAAAATTTTCTTACGAGGATATCTGATCAATTTGCAGATTCAACCATTCGCTAATTAATTCGATGATATATAAATTACCAGAAAATAACTTCTGAGGAAAATCTTCAGAATTTCCACATCCTGTTTCCTCGTGATATTTAACAGGACTGGAAATCAATTACCTCAAACATTTATCAGTAAATGATACATAACCAAGAAATAATTCCAAGTGAAAATTTATAGGACTAATTTTACTAGCAATTAGGGGTTGATAATTGTAAATTGACATTAACAAAAATAAGTACGTGCATTTAAAAATCTCGATGAATTTACCTCGAATCGTTTACGATATTGTAAATGCTTCGCAAGTTGCACGGAGATACCTGTTTCACAGAGTGTAAAGAAAGTATAGGTACAAATCGACGGTGTTGAATTGTGAACTTCCGATGGAATTCATTGAAAAAATCAACGTCTTAATAAACATGCCTCGAAGGAGATTGTCTCGAAGATATTCAGCTGTTTAATTTGTAAGTCAATAAGTCTTCGTACGACTACATAAGCTGCAGGTCAAAAGAAGTGTTTTCCATAGCACATACTCAAAACCGTGGCTGTTTCCATGTTGGATTCCTCGACGTTTTGTGAACGAATTTTATGAAAGTATTGACGTGTAAACTAGGAAGCCCATTGTTTTTATAAGTACTCATTTTTGGGCACATGATAACACTGGTTGTACTCAAATTTAAAAAAAGAATATTTGCAGATGATTACCAATGAAAAATGATAAAAAAAATTAATATTAATTTTTAGATACCCTTTCAGGTTCTTTATTTTCATTTTTCTTTCAAGTTTATACTTTTAATTACGCATTGTGTATAACAGACTTTGAAATTTTGGGCCCAGTGAAATAGTAGAACTAAAAATTTTTGATCGGCAGATCTAAAGAATTCTTTTCGTCGGTGTCAATGGAAATTACGAAATAGAGCTTTTCGAATTCCGCGCAGATAGGAGCATTCTCCAGGAGATCAAAGGATCCACCGATGGAAAATTCGCTAGAAGCGCACGGGTCCTCGATCGTGGATCGTTTAGCGAGGAAACACGCGTAATCGATTAGTCTCGCACGCAAAATTGAGCGTCACTGTCCAATTTACGATTTATCTGTCGTGACGTGCACGCCGTATGCATACATGCATGCATGCTCGCCCGCGAGCGCGATAACGCAGTGCAGTTGGGTCGATGCATTATGCAGTTTTCCGTGCGTCCATTATATTTTTAGACCTTTACGATTGCAAGGTTACGCTCGTAACGCTGCGTTCCTCGTTAACTGCGATTTTTCCTCGCCAATCGCCAGCTGACCGGATGAGAACTCGCAACGCCCCGAACCGATCTCTCTCGCGTTTTCCAAGATCGAAGGATTCCAGAGGAACATTATCGCCCGCTCCGACCGACCGTTTGCTCTCATTGGGAAAATTAAACTCTGCTATCTTGATTCGAGAAACCTGCCTGCTTCCCATCGGGACGGTGAAAGTAGAACCTCGATCATCCGAGCAGAAAATGATCTACTACCCGGACATTCTAACATTCGAACGTTCCGCGATCGCGAATCGGGATCGTGTTCTTCTAAAACGAAACGATCGAGTCATGGAAATTTGCGAATTTACAAGGAAATCAAATTTCCTTTCTTGTTAAGGAAAATTGACATCATTTGAAAGTATAATTTTTGCAAAGAAGAAAAACTTGGAAGCAATAATCCAACAATTTTTCTATTCCTTCGTCCTAAACATGAAATAATTAATGACAGAAAAGTAAGTGTCCTATTTTTCTGTTCGAATAAAAGTGTCTCCCTATATAGTTGATGAAAGTTCTACCACACTTCATTCCCGATTGAAAAAGCCTTCTATAATGCTTCAAACGAATTTTGATCGTAATTTGTTATGAAACAAGAGCGCGCGCGTTTACAGAGACGTAATGACATCAAATCGAGCACGTGTGGGTCTAATTATTGCGTAGAGTGATCAATTAGATCTACTTGAAGTTTCGTCCGCATTGGCGTTAGGTTTTCTCAGATCTGGGATAGAGAATTACCAATAGCGTGCCACAAATGATTCCCGGCACTCGTTATGTTGTCAGGAAGGTACACGCTGTGCGAGATAGTAATTTTCAATGTTCAAATACTTAGCGTATCAACAGCAACATTACACCAAAGATATTGAATTATTAGTTTGAATGGGTACTCGACATATTTAATTCCAGCCAAGGTTATGATTATAAAAATTGCGTGTGCTAAGGAAGGTTGATGCAAAAAATAAATATTCATTTTGAAAAAAGATGTTCGAATGTTTAGACTAAACTTTCAATCGAAAGGCATGCAATTCTCGCAAAAACAAATAGGAAAAGTTTAGTCAGTGTGCGTTCGTAAATTAACCTACGCGGAGATAAGGCGATAGAAAGACAGGTGTTTACTCATTTAAACGCGTTCTATGTATCTGCCTTCTACTTCAATAATAGTAGCAATTATATATCTTTATTGCACCACAATTGCATAAAATATGAACTGCAACATTAAATGAAAAAGGATACCTAGGCATGGAAATAAATAATGCTTATGGTTTGAAAGCGAGCTACAGTTGTATGCTGTTGCTAACCTAATCTATAATAAAATTTTGAATAATATAATTGAATTCATTAATTAAATTCTCCTAATTAAAATTTTATCTATCGATTTGAAATGAATCCTCCAGTGTTCGTTGGATAAAACCGAATACTAAATTCGTAAATCTTGCGATCGGTGTTTCTATCGCGGCAGAATTTCCGCGCAGTATAAATCATCGAACAACTCTGAGAACGAAAGGGTCGATGCGCCAAAGCTCGATTGAAATCGTGGAAAAAACCGAACGACAGAGGAAACCAGCTCCTCGCCAAAGCGATCGTAAAAGTGGAAGCGAATTGCCCCAAGTTGGCAAGCCTGAAGTTCGCTAATCCCTTCCGGAATCGAGCCTTGGCTGTCTGGAAATCCGAAACAGAAGAAAAAGGATCGAAAACGAATTAGCCCTGAGAGGACTCCTGCAGTCTCGACCGATTCTAAATTGTTTACAGTTTCTTTTACTCGACACACTCGTAACTGCCATCAAATACATTGTTTAATCAATTTAATGATTTACAAATGAGAAATGTAAGGATCGTGTATAGCGAAATACCTCTGAAATAATGGGAGATAAAATTTCAAATTGATTTGATTATTCAGAGAGACTCAGTTTTCTGTATGTAACATTGATTAGGTAGAATAACCTGTTTTTTGACGTTGGTAAACGGAGTATAAATGAAAAGCATGTGATTGCAAGATATAAGCTAGGCAAATATAATTACTAGTGTTGATGATTTTAAAAAGTAATTGTCTGTCTTCCTAGAAAGATTCAATTTCGAGCCGTTTCTGACGAGAAAGATTTATTATGCGATCCTTTACATTTATTGAATTCGAAGCTGTTAAAAATTCCTCTACGAGGAAGAGGAGTCTGAAACGACCCCCAGAAGTCTAACTGGCGCAGAAGTCGTACTGGAGTTGGAGAAAAGGATTCGAGAAGAATCTAGCGAGAAACGGGCACGTTTGACCTCGCCAAGGTGCCAGCAGGCGATTAATATTCACATTTTGTCGCGAACGAGGCCGAAATAGTGCGCGATGGGCTCGCCTATCGATTAATCGATGGGGGCGGGAGGTACCGTGGTCGATTCCTTCGGTGCAGCCACGGGCCTCCGCATGGAACACGATGAATATTTCAGAGATCGATCGATTTCGAGCGACTCCGCTCGCGAGGGTCTCTCCCGAGAAGGAGGCGGAAAGCAACTAAATATACAATGTGCTCGACTCGTGCTGGAAGTACGAGGAGAAAAAAGAGGCTTGTCCTCCTCCCCGACACGCAGCTACAGTTGCAATAGCGTTCGCAACGATCCAACCGACCGTTCCTAGACCCTCGACCTGCATCTGACCCTTTTCCTTTCGAACTGATCGACGAACAGTAGGAATAACAGTGGTTGGTCATTTAAGATCACTTGGACAGACGTTCGTTATTCATTCAAAATTGACAAAAGATGATCACCCTGTGTGAGCACCCTGAACATTCTACTTAACTCTCTGCTGAATGAATTTTTATCCAAAAGAAAGAAATTATTTCTCAGTAATTTGTACGTTCATGAAATAATTGTTTAATTGTTAGCATTCTAGAACTCTTGCCTACTCCGATACTAATCTTGAAAGTTAGATCTTTCTAACAGAGACTTGGTAAATGTTTATGTTACACGAACTTGATTGTGGCGTTAAGATTCAAAGTAAACGATAAGTCGCTGAATCTGCAGAGAATTGAGTGTACCCATAAAAAAAAGCTAAATTTCCTGAATGAAATTCACTGGAATTGTTTTCAATAATTCATGGAAAGTACCCAACAGATGGTTACAACTTTTCAATACCAAAGAAAATTCTAACAAAAACGTTCCAAGGTCTCGCAACCTACGAAACCTGATCAAGAAATTATTAAACCGCTATATAATTGCCAAGAGCTAGCTTCCAAGACTAACTATTACAGATAGTTTGCACGTGAGCTTGAAAAGTGGAATTGTCGCGATAAAATGTAAAAACTTTTACGCAAAAATAGGATCCTATCGGCATCGTCTTACGTTTGCGCCCTGAAGCGTGCAATTAAATTTAAAAATGTTAGATAAAAATGTTAAACACTGTCGGATACGAACTTTGTTTGCCGCGGCTGCTCCAGCGTTTCCTCCTGACGCGTTCCCGTCGCGACGTCCTGAACCATTAATTTCGCAGATGACTCGTATACATATTAATACGTGCGTAATCGCCTTATCATAACTAATAGGAAAAAAACGATTTATGTGGCTCGAATACTGGTTTTCGTATCACTTGAACGCTCATGAGAAACGCGAGGTCGTCGTGTATTGCAACCGCGCGAAGTGCTACTGGCTTCCAAGTGCATCTACGCGCTGTCCACTTACACACACGCGTGGATTATAATGCAACGTGGATGACGTTTTTACAATGAGAACGAATTTACGACAAATTCTTCGACGACCGATGTCTCGATCAAGGTAATTATCCCATAGCGAGGAGAAGATTGTAGCAGACTCTGGTTATGATAGTTTCATCATAAAATAAGGGTTGTTTCGAAAAAAAATATTTTTAAAATATGAGAGCAAAGAAGCAATATTTACGAAAGAAAAAATATTGTGGAACAATAAGAATTAAATCAGCATATCGATGAGATGTTTTTGTTCTTAGAAAAGAACTTCGAGAGATTCCGTGTACCAGGGTCTCAGTAAAATTAAATTAAGATTTTGTAAATTATTGCTACGCGATTGTTTTTATACTGATGTTCGTAAAAAGAACATTTCTCGATTTTTATCTGTAGTAATCACACGATTTTCAGCGACTCATCTGACTCTATCACACGATTTCTATTTCTCAACATTTACGAGTCACGATCACTTTTCGCCCCGAGTCAAGACCTGTTATGGCATTTGTAACACTGTCTGCAAGAAATGTAAGTACATCGGCAACACCTTCTTTACCACGCTGATGTAAGCGTATAAAAATACATTGCGCTTCGTATGAAACTGTTAAAGTAATCAAAGGTGATTGTAAATAATGTTCAATGTTCATTCATAGTAGATTGTTAAAGAAGGTGTTGATGGGTTGACGTAGCATTTAGTGAGCCTTAAGCAATACAGGTCAGAAAATCTTTCTACCAATTTTCGTATACATTAATCTTAACTGTTTGAAGTTACTGTCCCACCTTCTTGCTTTAATAATAAAAGATCATGCTGCGTAATATTTTATACTAAATTTTATGTTGAATAAATAACGGAATTCTAATTCAATGGTTCATGAGTTGTATTTTTTTTTCTAAATCAAGTTCCTCAAAGAGTGAAAAATAATCAAGGAATTAACACCAATATATTTTCACCTGTAACGCTCAAAGACCACCAAAACGTCAACTTGCAAATTAGATACTTTCAGTAAACAATAGCAAGGTGTCGACTACGTCGATACTAATTGTCTAGGGTCAAGCAACGTCGAAACAAATTCCGACGGTCTACGTAGTTAGATAGTTGTGGTTCTCATACCTCGATGGATCTTCGACGGAGGGAGCCTGCCCGCGAATACAAGGAATATCCTGTTTTCAGGATTACGTTGCACTCTCGCGTTCCCAGAATAAGCGTGCTCGTGTGCAAGATCGTATTCTCCAGGCGCGCACAGTTCACGTTCCGTGATCAACTGATTCAGGTACCGCCTATCAGAACAGTCGCGGACCTCGCGAACAAAAGCAATTCATCCCTACCCCGCGAAACGTAACAGGCCCAAGTGTACGGACCACGAACTTCAATCGACCCACAATATTTACTGGCTGGCTTCGTCACGCTTAGTAATTGTACACGACGGAAATAAATAAATTAACGAATAGGACAATCCTCGGCGAGGACGAGCGAAACGCTGTTGCCGAGGACCGTGCTCCCTCGACCTTAACGGAGGAGTCGTAAATATAAAATTCGGCTAGAAGAGAGTTGAACTGCGTCACGGTTTATTGCACTGTCCGGGCGGTCCGTTTAACCGCCCTTAAATATACGCGCCGACTCGGCTGTCCACGTTGCGTTTCACCGTCCACCCGACATGAGCTCTTAATACCGTGTTCGCGTCGACGACGTGATAGGAATTGCTGTTCACTCCGGGACTAAAATGTGTCGGGCGTTGTGGGTACGCTGATCTCTTGCGTGTAATTTTTAGTAACGAATAACAGACGAAATATTTCACCGTGCGTTTTTACAGCTCTGACAGGTGTAACGGGACAGTTCTTCACGTATATCTCGCGAATTCGAGATTTAATGTAAAACTGGTTACTATAAAAGGTGAAGGCGAGGAAATTTTCTGCAGGAAAGGTCTGATATGTTTTTTTTTCGTATAGTGACTAGTTTGGGCGTAACGTGGCGTGGAAGTTGAGCTTTCGTCTGCGAGGATATTAATGTAACGTTCGCGTGAGAGAAGAATGAGATCACTAGTAGATTCTTGCGGTGCAGAAGGTCGCTTTATGTCATTAAATGGTGCAAGATTGTAGCCTTTCTGAGGTTAGTGAGATAAAATGGCGATCTGGTACGTATTCCTCAAGGAGTGACAAAATCTACATGCTTCGTCATTCTTCTCGTACCTTCCCACTTACTCCATTCTAGAACCATTACAAGGGTAAACCACTGACTATACAAGAAAACATATCACATCTTTCCTGTAGAAAATATCTTTATCTTCACTTTTAATCATACCCATTTTGCAGTAAACTCAATAGTTTCTGAGACGCCTATGAAAACCTGACTTTCTATACCCGTTCGAGGCGACACAAAAGCCGTCATTGAAGTCGCTGTCGCAATCAAATAAAAATTTGTATATTTTCATCCTATCTCCACGAAAGTGTGGCCAATGGCTCGCTGAGGTTCTACCAATGAAATCAATCAATCACTTAGTCTGATTCAGTGCGCGAAACACGCACGATGAAAAATCATACGAGTGGGGTCGTGTTTGGACTCGTTTTCATTGGATGAGACTCAACAACTCACTGGTAACACTCTCATGAAAGTATAATAAAAAATTTCGATTTTTCAAAGAGAAAAGGGACGTTCCACTGCAAGTTTCCATGAAACGAATTTACCGTGATTGATATACTAAAAAGGACGCCTCGTAAAATTGATTCCTCCTTCGAAAGGATTCTAAGCAATAGGGTTAATCGACTCGAGGCTTCTCGAGAGGTTTTCGTCTCGAAAACTGGACAGAAATAAGCTCTAACGTTGGCACTCAGCGCACCGGCGCACGTCCACGATTTGTCTCGTCGAGTAAACCGCGAAACTAACGAAGATGGAGTCGAAGAGAATGGTAAACGACACGCACGGGTAGGAGAACCGCAGCTCGGAAGCTGTCGATGCCCGCGCACTCGTAACAACTTAATTAGCAGCCCCGCGCCGCGTTTAATTTCTCGTCGCCGCCCACGTCTTCCGAAGTACGTCCGAGGACGCACCGAATCGAAATTTTTCCAAGTCGACGGTCTAAAAACCACCCCCCCCCCCCCCTATCCCGAAACCCTCTGCATCGTTCACAGTGATCATCGGCGCGCGAACCCCCAACCTCTCCCCTTGTCAACTGTATAAAATATTCTCAATCGTATCAACAATAGTCACATCGTACATCGTACAACGTTGTTACATTATTACAATAGTTTATAGTTAATCGTAATCAATATAATATTCACAGCATTTTATCAAAATCTCTTAAAAGCACCAACCGTGGCGGCTCAAATTTCTCCCCCATTCGCCCTCTCCGTTAATCGTCACGTTAATTCTTCACGGATAAAAACCCCCGATCTTCGAACCGATCGATCCTCTTCGTGATTCAATTTATCTTCTTTCTCGTGTTCTCTTGTCCCCTTCTCTCATTCGCTCACTCACTCGTTCTTCCTCGCTCTCATTCTTTCTCACACGCACGCACGCACACACGCACGCACTCATTCACACACACAGACACAGACCCACACACACATATATATATACCTTCAATAATTTATCGATATATATATATATATATACATACATGTATATATAATATATATATGTATATATAAGCTAAACGTTTCGTCTTAAAGCACTGATTAACCGAGGGAGCTCGTTTTAACGTGTCCCTCCCTCTGAACACGCGTTTACCAACCATCCTAACCAAAATCACAGGACTAACTAGAAACACCGCCGGTTTGTTGCCTCGTCGCTCGGCGGGATCGATTGACGCGAGGTGTACACCCTTCGTGGAGACGAACGAAAGAACGACAGGAGTGACGTGGAACGATGATGAAAGGGAGAAATCGAGGATAGACGACGTACGAGCGAGCGTCCCGTGAAAGCGACGCACGGGACGCCGTTCGTTCAAGACGAGCGGTGGAGCGAAGTGGCACCGTACCGCCGAGAGGAGGACGCGTGAGATGACAAGGAGAGACCGTGGCGGGGAAAGATTAAAGAAATGCGTGAAACAACGAGCGAACGAGAATGAGGCACTACTAGAACGGCTCGCGTCCGTGTTCGTGTACGCGTTCCCGTTCCCGTCGTCCGACGGCGTCCAACGTGTCGGCGCACGATCGAATCGTCTCGTCCGCGAGGCGATCCACGGACCAACGATGAACGAGTGGGAACGGAACCCTCCAAGGCGGCGTGTCCGGTGGTTCTTCGTCCGGCGGTGTTGAACGTGGCGGTTCTTGTTGCGCGGGCCAAGGCGAACTCAATGATGCGGCGGTGGCGGCGGCGGGGCCTCTTCCTCGGAGGGATCCACGGGGCTCGGGGACAGGAACTTGCGCACATACTTCGGGTAATGTGTCTTTTCGTGGGCCTTCAGTATCGTCGACCTCGAGAAGGTCTTGCCGCAGAGCGTACACCGGAACGGACGTTCGCCCGTGTGCACCCGACAATGGTCCTTCATGTGGTGGCGCAACTTGAACGCCTTGCCACAGAACTCGCACTTGAAGGGCCTGTCGCCAGTGTGGGCCGGTAGGTGGGCTATCAGGGATCCGACGTCCGGGAATGACTTGCCGCAGAACTTGCAGAGGACGACGCCCGAGGTCGGGTCCGAGTGGGCCGCGAGCTCGAGGTCCATCGGCTCGATCGTACCTGCTGTGGGGTAGTGGGCCTCCGGCGGCAGGTGCATACCGGGTTCGAGGCCCAGCTGAGCCTGCAGCTGCAGGTGGGCCGCCTGCTCACGGTACTTGAGCGACTCGAGGCTGTGCGAGAGGATGTGCCGCGCCAGCTTGCTCTGGTGGAGGAACGAGGCACCGCAGTACATGCACGCAAACACCCGCTCATCCACACCCATCAACTCCTGCAACCAAACAAACAAGAACATCAACTTCTTGTCTTCCCTTTAGCTCGTCCTTACACCCCACAATAAACTTTCTCGCTCTCGCTTTCGCTTTCACTCTCCCACTCTCTCTCCCGCTTGCTCACTTTTATTTTTTTTTCTTTCATCTACCGATCTACCATCTATCTATTTATCTATCCTTCTATCTATCTATCTATCTATCTTTTTTTTTATCTATTATTTTCGTTTCTCTCCACTCTCTTTTTTTTCTCTTTTGTTTTGGTGCGTTTACTTTGAAGTGATCGTTTCAAGCAGAAGGGAGATGCCCCTAGTTCGCCTCTAGCTTTCTCCGTGTCTACGATACGTGTATGCCACGACACGTCTCGCCACTTCGTCGCGAGAAATCGCTCGTTCCGACACTACTCGACTCACGACGTACGCGGGTACCGTGTGTACAGGGGGTGGACAAAATAATGCGAACACCTGGGATATGCTACTTCGAGTTTGACCACCATTTGCATTTAAGCTTGGTGTGGGATCCAGTGGAATTAACACTGTCTGCCAATTGCTTTAGAGATCGGTTCTCACTCTGGCCACCGAAACTGCTCACCGTACTTAAGTCGGGTGACAGGGGTTGGTCCAAGGAAAATGTTGAAATTTACATTCGATTTTGGAACTAAGACTGAGGAAACAATTTGTGGGCCTGTTTCTCGCAGAGTTCTCCAAAATTATTCGTAGTGGTTCGGTGGTGGCTAAACCAGACGACCGTGCTGATCCAAAAAAGTCGTTGCTAGGGATCCTCGAGCTAGGATTGAACTTCATGGGTGATAGCTTCGAAAGATAGCGTCATTGTTGAGAAACAATACAATACTTAGGATGTCCAAGCACTAGTTGCTAGTACACGATCACCCAAGGTACCAGAGCCACCCCGATACCAAGGCATGGCCGTCCAGTCACAGAACCACTCCCTTCGACAATCCACATTGCAGGTGTTCATATTATTTTGTCCAACTCGTGTGCATGTGCACGAGCCGCGACGCTAGCTCGTGAAAAGAAAAAAAAAAGCGTCTCTATATCTTTTCTGCGTTCTCTCTGTATCCCGTTGGCTTCGTTCTCGTATCTGGCTACTGCTTTCCTCTCATTCTATCGTCACTATATGACTCGTAACGTAACAAGTAAATACAAAAAGGAAAAAAAAATTAATGAAAGAAAGAACAGGCAAGGCTCGTCGTTCTCGAGACCACTACTTTTGTATAAGAAGCGCGTATTTGCTATGACCAGATGTTACGCATGTACACGAGGTTCTCTCTTTCTTTCTTCCTCTGATTCCACGAGCTCCTCTCATTACGTTTATTTTTTTGGTGGAAGAAGAAGTCCCTGGCCTGACGAGAAAGTGATTTTTATATATATATATATTTTTTTTTTACCTCTCGACGGCGTGTAAGACGGTAGCACAAGAAGTTGACGCTCATTTTTGTTTGGCACGACGCGCACCCCCAGGTAGAAACATGTATGACAAAGGAAATTGTCTGAGTGTGTGTGTCACCGTATATATACACACGTACGGAGGGTCTTTGATACGTGTTTATATATGTACGTATAGATATATATATGTATCGGTCTGGATTAACGAGTGACACATGTACGGGCCCATTTGGCAAACCCCCACAGCCTCGCTCAAGAACAACGGACAACAACCCACCCGCACCCCTCGCCCCTCGTCCCTCCTCCCACTTATTTGTTCGTATTTTTTTTCTTTTCTTTTTTCTTTTTTTTTTTTTGTATATGTATATATACGTATAAACAATTGCGGCCGTGATCGCCGCGGTGTGCAAAAAAATTGATTCGCCGATAGCAAAAGGCATTGCAATCAACCAAAGAGAAAAAACGACAAAATCGAAATACAAATATTACAAAAGGTAACAAATGGTAATAATGAATGTCAATATAATCTGCAGTATGTATATAACGATACATATATGTATATATGTATGTCAATAGTATGAAAATATATATATAAATATATGCATGTATGTGATGTTTGTCAATACCAGTTATGTATATAACGATGCCTGTGTATATATGTACACACATCGTGTTCGCATGTGTACACACACATTACACACACATACGTACGCACAGGTGTGTCTATATATACACATGTACGCAGACGTGTGTACACATATATTTATATATTTACGTATTTATATATATATATAAAAATGTAGTAAAAAACAACCATGGCCAAAAACGAAGGTCAACTTCTTGACAGTGAGCTAGCAAGACAGGCTGGCAGGATGGGGATCAACGGGATATTCTGTTATTCGTCGGTTTCTTCCAATCGATCGCTCGAACGGCCAGGGAAAGAGAAAAAAACGTTGGATCGTCGTCACGGATCACGCATTTTCCGAGCCGGTATACCGCAGGCCCCCTCGAAGCACCAGGATTGCGAGAACGATTGGAGACGAGGGAAATCGGGATCCACGATCAACGGGGAGCGTTTCGGACGAGTCTCTTCTTCTCCAGCGCGAGTAGAACGACCAAGATGGGGGACCAGCGGTGGACGTTGAGGATCGAGAGAAAGAGAGAGGCTGGAGTGTCACGAGAAAGATTCGAATGGGTATAGAGACAATGAGAGCAAAAGTGGTAGAGGTAGAGACAGACAGATGGATGTATTCACTGGAGAAGGGGAGCATGGACAAGTGAATTAGTTTGGAAAAGAAGATAATACGTTCGTCTAAAGTAGACGGCATGCACGATCGATCTCCAGCGCAGCGCGTCTCGACGACGACGTCTTTAGCGTGGAAGCTAGAACAAGCGGCCACGTTCGAATTTACGCTTGTCCGACCCAGGGCACCGTAAAAGGGCGTTGCTTTGCACCTAGGGGGTGACCTTGCACCGATTCTGGGACAGATCGTTTGACGCTGTTCGTTAATGTTACCAGAGACGCGAGATTCGGCGATCTTCCGACTTTTTTGTATTTCTGACTAAAACTTGGTGCAAAGACACTCCCCCCTAGGTTAAAGAACACCCCTCTTACGGCGCTCGTGGAGACTCTACCCGCAAAATAACCGAAGTATCACCCTTCCACGTGTTCGAGGAGTTATCGTCGGGTCTCTGTGACGATCATCGAAAGTCTAAAGCGAAAATCCCATTGCTTCAAGAGGTAACGTGTTATCTCTCTGTCATCGAACCTCCGATCACACTCTACTGTCGGTCAGGACGTCTAGCGATAATTGTTAATGACACGATCACTTTCAAATTAGCGGGGAGAGCAGCAAACAGCAAAGCACTTGGGCACGCATGCAATAGACCCACATGCAAGTGAACGCATGCCTGTCTATCCATAAGCGCAGATAGATAGACAAGCAAAATAGACAGATATATAGATAATATATATTTATATATATATAATATAATATATATAATAGATAGATAGATAAAATGGATCGTGTTATGTTCGTCCGAGGTATCGAGCGAAACGTTGTCGTTCCTGTCGACGTTCGGTGAACGAGTAGCGCGCAAACGAACGATTTGTCGTAAACCTTGACACAACAAGAAGCGAATCGAGTTGCAGGCGCTTTAATTTTTCTTTCATTTTTTTTTTCATTTTTTTGTTTGTTTGCAAGAGCCGCGTCAGCTCATCCGCAATGCCTGGGTTGGTGTTTATGCGATTGCAGATGAGTCGAGTGCGGTAGGGGCATTACTGGCGAAAACCGTAATCGATATATAAATGCAGAGTAAAGAGAAAGTACGAGAATAAAAAGTAGTCAATAAATTGGAATGTATAGTGGATGGAAAAAACGAGAGACACTCACCGGATCTGGCGGGAGTCTGTAGTCCGTGGATATCTCGCTGCTCGCGCTCCGATCCTCGGTCGACCTTTCCCAGTCCATCTCTTTTTTTAACGACTGGAAACGAACATCGGGCACACGTCAAAGTAATAATTGGATAGCCGTCGATGGTATCGGGAAAGTATGAACTCTCCTCACCGCGATCGACGCAACGGAATCGCTTGTGCGAAACGCTCTAAGCGGAACACCGAACCCGATTAGACGCGATATAGAAATTGGAGGGGCAAAGTTGAAACGTCGCGTGCGCGATACGATCGTGGTGTTGGTTAAAAAAGAAAGCGAGACTTCTTTCTTCTTAAAATACAAGAATTCTAATACAAGAAACTTTGAAATTATATTATAGACATGTGGATGTTTGCAGTGTATATTGATTTGGTGTTCATACTCGAAATCTCTAGCAATGTCGACACAAAAGAATTTAGATTTTAATGCATGGATACTTGCAACTCATACTATTGACTCGTCTTAACGCTAAACCTACCGACGTTCATTTGTTTAAAGACACATTTTTCATATTACATGGAAAAATATTTGACGTAGAACTAAATTAAATAATGCATGAAACAATTGTATGTAATTCATATACAGTATACAAGAACCGTAAATAAAAATTTGAAAACGGTCATTTGACCGGTCGTGGTAGGTTCAGTGTTAACCATTTTCATACTATTCAGAACCACCAAGGATGACTTGCCACTACCAACCTAACGCGTCCGTGATAAAATCGTTCGAACCGAGTGTATTTCACGTAGTGTTTCTGCGGGGTGCATTAAAATCGAGATAAAAAAGAATGTTACTCACAAGTGGAACTTGCTGGACTGGAGGTAACCCCGAAGGGCCCGCCAGAGGTTCTGTACTGTGCGGGGACGGAAGCCGGCTCTGCGGTAGGTTCAACGGTAACACACCAGGCGTGCCACCAGTGTTGTTACTGAGACTCATGTCTGACGGTCCGCTGTGCACCGAGATCGGACTGAGGGAACCCCTCGTTTCCTCTAGGCTGGCAGCGTCTTCGGAGTCCCTCCTGGGTCGATCGAGGGCCAAGGGTCCTGGACAAGGGCTACCGGGTCCTGTAGGCGATGGCGGACACTCCGTCATGTCTACCGCCTCGGTGGACTCGCTGGTGGGTGGTTGGACTACGATTTGTTGGGGTTGCTCGCATTCTTTCACCCCTCCCGATGGCAACCCCGTGCCACCGGATGTATTTCCTTCCCTATCTCTCTCCTTATTGCTCGCTTCCTTTATGCTTTCGCGTTCTCGGTGATGTTCCCGCGACGTTTCGCGCTGTATACCCTCGGACGCGCTCGTGTGTTGTTGTTGTTGCTGCTGTTGCTGCTGGGTTTGTTGTTGCTGCTGCTGCTGCTGTTGCTGTTGTTGCGGCGGTGGTTGTTGCTGTTCGTCCCTCGACGCTACCGCCGCGTTGATGTTCGTCATGTCCGCTAGACCCTTCACCTTGAGGCTCTCCGCAGTCTTGAGGAGGGCCGATAGCTGGCAGTACTCGACGTTTACCTCGCCTTTGTACATGAAGTCGACGAGTGTACGTAGCTCGGCGAAACGTACGTCCTTTAGGATGACTATGGGGTGGCGATTCGGATGGTCGAGGAACAGGGCCTGGAAGTAGCTGGAGCACGCGGAGAGGACTACCTTGTGGGCACGTATCGAAGGTCCCTCCGTGCACGCCAATGTCACGTCCACCAGCGACTCCGACTCCAGCAGTTGACTGAACACACCCAGCAAGTTGCTCTGATGATTGTTCCACCTCAGGCAGTAATGCTCACTTCCCATGTCTGAACTGCACCCCGCAACCCTGCTGCAGAAGAAACATTTGTACCGGTTCGCGTTAATCCTCGCTTCGTTTCTTTTCTTTTTCATTCGTAGTCGAATGTTTTGTTTTTTTCTTTCTTTTCATCGTCGCGTATTCCTCGTTATTTTTCTGTTCGCGTCACGAGCGCGATTTCTGGGCGAGATTGTTTACCGGAGAAGTTCGTGGGACGTAGCGGAGAGAAGTTGAAGACGTTTGACAGCGAGGGAGTAACGAATCGGTAGAGAGCGTAACGATTTGCAGATTTCGGTTCGATTACTGAGACGATTTGTTCTATGTAGAGTTTTATGTAGAGACTGTAGTGTTGACAGCAAGCGTTCTGAGATTTATGATACCTATACACTGGTGAAAGAATCGACTTGCCTAGGAAAAGAGGTCTTAGATCCTCGTCTATTTTCATTCAATAATGTCATACTCAGTGGTGGCATTTGTATCACATAGCTACGACATTAAATTAACACAATTGTGATTGTTGTGTCTTCAACTACTAGTGCATATTTTTTACTACTCCACAATTAAGTAATTTCTTCGTTTCAGGTAAACAATCGAGCACCATTAACCTTGACATTTTCAGAGATTTCTTTCAATATTTTATTGGATTGTTCAGAAAGTTCGTGCCAATTTTTAAGAAAAATTCAAAGGTACATTTGAACTTTATGTATATATTTATTGACTTACATGGATATCATTTTGTTTCACAACCTTTCCACCTTTTAAGAGATATATTCAGACCTGTACCACCTATCAAAAATCAACATTGACTTTCCAGACAATACTTTACCTACCTATACAAAAGTAACTTTTTTTCATAAAAGAGAAAATAACGCGAATAGTTTTATAATTAATCCTAATTAACTGCTGATAATTTGCTCAACTCGGCTCCAGAACGGTTGGATCTAAACCAATCGGACGCCATTAGGCAACGACGCCTCTAATCGCGCCATACTTGTCGTTCGCGCGGCAGCTAGCATAAATTACCCTGCGCGGCGTTTTCCAGCGTGGGCCGTCCCGCATGAACGCGAACAACGCGAAAAAGAACACGGCACTGCGGATGTCTAAATTGGAATTCCTTGTCCGCCGCGGGAAAACCGTAAGTCGGGACCCTTGGCCAGCGCTATCACAAGTTCCTCCGCCATAAATCAGCGTCCGCGGAAGCGCGACGCTCGCTCGAGCCTCGCGATTTATTCGACGCTGCGCACCGCGCGTTTCTTAACGCCGCGGTCATCGTTTAAGCCGGGGCTCTGGTTCGTTGCGTTATAAAATGACTCACTTTGGTAAATTTGCCATCGTAATTCACCTACGGTCGAAACATTAATATGTATGCAAAATTGGAAAGACGTCTCAATCGTCACCCATTGTAGTAGTTTCTTGAATCGATACTCTGTGAAATAGTCATTTATTGAAATGAATTTATAGAATAGTCGCAGTCCGAGTTCTATCTTCAGATTAATTAAATTAACAATCAGGCCAACAGACTATGCACCATACAGATTTGAGATGTCCTAAGTGTTCCCCTCGGAACGAAAAATAGACCATTTATTTTATTTGACTATGATTGCTTGTTTATGGAATGTTCAAGACTTCAGATTTTGTTCCATCCACATGAACTCTGTTAAGTTATATTGCAATCGCCATATGAATGATCAAGAATTCTATCGTTTAAAAAAATCATAAATCGGTGAAATATTCTAAAATGAGATGGTGAAAAGTTCTAAAATAAAATAGTGGAAAAGACCTAACAGATTATGAACTGTGTTTTCATCTACTTCGTTCTACAAAAAACTTCTAAGTTATATTTTAATCGCAACATGAACGGTCGAGAATGCTATCGTTTAAAAGAATCATTAACAGGGGAAATCATACCTAACATCCTCATACATAACTGCTACAAAATCATACACGTCAAGCTCTTCGAAACGCCACGACCTAACGAGTGGACGTTGCATCCAAAGAAACCCCGGCACGATTCCAGGCCGCGTTCGCGAGTAGATGCACGACCGATATCAGCTGACGATATTGTCGCTTATCTCGCGGCCGTATTTATTGCTGGCGTCTGATGCGTGAACGCCGCGCGCACGCACGTGTCGCGGCCATGTGCGAACCCGCGGAAACGCGGCGGTGTACCGCACACGTAATTATCCGCTGCGACGAAGCCACGAGCGAACGCGTGTGTTCGCGCGATATGTCCTCGGATAGGCGCGGATGGCGTGCACGAGGGGCTGCGCGATGCTCGCGTGATTCGCCTCGAGACCCCCTTGATAACGCGTCCGTACGTGATAATAACCGGGACGTATCGTAATAATAAAGGGAGAATAACGTTTTTACGTGGATCAAATTGCCGTGGGATTATTAGAGGCCGTTCGGGGTCTGAATAATTCGCGTCGGCCGCGACGATGGGTCGCGAGCGCGGCGGATCGACGCGTCCGGGGCGTTTGACTTTGTCGATAGGCCGAGGGAGTGAATTAGAATCGAAGAGGTGGGTTATTAGAGACTGTTTTTTTGTGGGTAGAATTATTGGATAGAGGAGGGTGGGTGTCGTGCAGGAAAATTCTGGAGGTTGATCAGAGTGTAGGTTGCTAAGAAGAAGGATAATTTCTGAAGGTAAACAGGTAGTTGATGTATAGGGAACCACTAAGAAAGTTGGTTTTTGTGGACAAACCTAGAGTATCATTATATTAAGTCGATGAATAAGACCCGATGAGGATCTAAGGCAATTCCAGAGACTCTATCAAAATCCGTTACTAATATTGTAGTTTCAGTAAAAACTGTATTAATTAATTTTAGGAATAAGTAAGCTCCTCACGTGTACATAATAGTCTACTCTGAGAACTACTGCTCGACATAAAATGTTTGCAATCATCGTGTATTCCCTGAATAAATAAAAACATCATTACCAATTTGTAAACGAATTCCTATGAATAATATATCTGCAATATACATTGTACAATACATGAATCTACATTGATGGATTTAAAGAAAAGCGAGAAAGAACGAGTGTCAACAAGATTCTAAGGTGCCATTTGCATATCTATTTACACGAATGATACACGACATGTAAGCTAATTACTCCCTCTTTATTCGAACAAGATCCATCAACGCAAATCGTAAGATTACATGAAAAGCAAATGAACTTTTTAACCAAGACGTCTGAAACGCACACGTGCGATTTGATATGTGCATAGGAATCAGCTTTCGCACGCAACCATCAAGGACGATGCACCGCGAATGCGTGTTTCGAAATTCGAATAAATTTATAGCGCGGGCCTAATTGAATCATGGGTTGCTAATATTTTCAGCTCTACCTAACGAGCGCCGCGGTCGCCGCGATCAAGTGTTCTTCGCGAATTGTGTCAAAAACTGCGGGGAACCCGTGCACGGAATATTCCTCGCGTGTTCGTAAAACTTCTGCGTTTTAATTAGAGTTTGCAGCTAAAATTTGCATTTACGGAGTGTCTACTTCACAAACTTTGCCCGCGTGAAGTTGTTCGAGAAATGAATGTACGCGCGGGAGCACCGCGAGAGGAAAAAGTGATCGTGTCGCTAATTCAAGAATGACATCGACCATCGCCCGATGACTTGAGAATGATCACGAATCGATGGTTCGTTCTTTACCAATTCAAACTGGAAAATTCAATTTTTCTTATGTTATTCGATTTTTAGTTCTATTGTTGCGTCTTTTTAAAATATGAGTAGATTGATTCGTTTTTATATTAAAGGAAGTTCGAAATATTTACTATAATTTGTAGCTTTATGACAAAGTCCTTCATAAACATCGATAATCTTTGTTTAAGACTTTCTTTGAGACTTGAACTGAAATTAAATTCTTAAAGATATTGTTGACAATAATTGACGTTAACCTGAACAAGTGACAATTTCACAAATGGTTGTTAATTAATAAATGTTCACTATTCGGTGTGAGATTGACAAAGTGAAGAGAATAAGTGGATTTCGTATAAATGGAGCGACATTTAGGATCCTAAGTGAATGGAGATGGCCTCTTTGTCACTTTGGAAGGACAAAGGAAGTCCATTTCTGAAACAAGCCGTCACTTTTAATGGGAAATAGATGTGATGAGACAAACAGTTGCTTGGATGGAGAAAACTGAAGATTTTCATCAAGCTGGTTAGTATGGAAACTCGCGTGTAAACTGTATCAAGTTGAGATCACAGAAACGACGAGTGAATAAATTGTTACATTTTTCGATATTTAATTTGGTACCTTAATGAATGACTTCGATAGTGTAATGTATCAGATGTTATGTCTCCTATCCTTCTTTGTATAATACGAAACGAAATTCCATAGTAAAGATTTGATAAAGTATGCTATAAGAACTAGCTTTGCTAACTATAATTCCCAGAGTATTGAAAACTAGCACACTCCAATTCACATTCGATGTACACTTAATCCTATAGTCTGTAATCTTTGCACTTGGAAAAGTTTCTGCCCATTTGCAAATAGACGTGTAATGACATATATCATAGTGCATCGTTTTCGCTACGTACTACTAGTTGAAGAAACAATTGGTATACGAAACAAAGTTTGATATAAAGTAAATGTTTTGAGTAGTATTATGCTTATTTGCAATAATAATAACCTTCTAATTGTTCCTTCTTTAGCAAATATCGATCTTCTTTCGATGCCAAATCGGGAAACTGATCATTATTTTGCGAGAATGTGGCCTGAGCGTGTTCCGAATCTCGTTTCAACCTGCTAATGAAAACGGAACGAAATGTGTGTCGCTCGAAATCTCGCTGGGAATTTCCGAACGCGTCGTGACGATCATTGGCACGATTTTGGCGAAACGTGGCGCCTAATCGGTGGCAATCGTTTCACAGTGGAGTTGGCCAAAGTTTTCAGAGCAAGGCGCTGGCAAGAGCACGGTGATCGATCGTCGTTGAAAAACGGGATGTCATCGTGAATTAAGTAGAGTCAGATTTCTGGCAGATATTTCGCACCGAGTTTCGCCAGCGCGAAAAATCCGTTCGATATATCTACAACTACGGTAGTCGAATGTTTGTTAATTTACATCAGGCCACGAAGCCATTATTCGAGCAAACAAAGCTCGATATTTACTTAATCAATGTGTGTACACGGTGTATTTTACAACTCTGTTCCGATAATAAATTAATTATAATTCATTTCCATAACAAACTACGGTCAATTTCAATGATTCGCCACATTTAATAAACTGAATTAATTATATTGCATTGCATTTATGAACATTTCGAAATTATCAATTTTCATAAAATTTAGTTGTATTCTATTGAAGAGTCATGTATTATGAAGGAAATATTATGATATTCTTCTGTATGAATTGCAATATTTGCACAGGTCTTGAAGATGACTCGAATCCAAAAGAGTAAACATAAAAATGAGTAAACACGATTTCGAAGAAAAATAAAATTCAAACCGAACACAGATATAACGCCAACAACTCATTAACATGTTTTGATTTGCATAATCTGTCTTTACCCAAATCATGACATAGCAAATAAAGGAAAAATATTAAATAAAATATTCGAGGTAAGGTGGAACACTTTTTGATCCACCTAACTGAAAGAGTTAACACAAACAGAAATCAGTCTATTTAACGACATACGAAACAATCATGGCACTACTCTCGTTTCGCCACAGATTCGTTTCAGCAACGAGCCCGCAAATTAAAGACCCCCGATCCCGTGGAATGATCGAACGCAACAAAAACCCGTGCCCTTTAATCTCAACCCAGAAAAGAGAACAGGAATTCCGCGTTTCTCGCAAATGAAGCGTGTAACTGTGTGCCCAGTTGACCTTTGCTTCTCACCCACCGTTTTATTTCTCAGCGTTCCCTCTGCACTTTCCAGCGAACAACTCTATCTTTCCCGCAAAAACGTTTCCCACCCCCTCGACGCGTGCGTGGGGAGGTCAAGTAGTTTCCGTTACGTCACAAAGATGGCTCAGGTCACCGCTTTTTGGGATGCGGAAGGCGTCCCATCGATTACTTGTCGCGCAAAACTACAATCACGGAGGTCTACGAGGACCGATTGAAAAGTTTCTTCTCGTACAAATAGCTTTTGATTCCACGGTTGTCGTTGTGGACGTTCGACTCTTTTGTGAGATGTTAGGGTAATAATATGATTCCTTTGGGTTTGATTGAATGGTGTCAAAGGGACCTAAGCAATTGCTGATAAAAGTAAGAGTAACAAGTATCACTCACTATCTTCAGGACACAGAGAAATTTGAAGAATTCTCTTTTACATTTCTATCTTCGATTATTGCAGAAATTAAAGCCCTAATTTCATACAATAATCGAGGTTCAACTACTTCCAGTGACAATGAATTATGCCAAACATTCCAGCCCACTTTTATTTCAATCCTGAAAATTCGCAAAATTCAGCCGTCTGTACTTCTCAAACAAACTTCCACCTACCAAAATGATGACTAAAACCCTCCCTCATTTAACGTAGACCACTTCATACCTAAATTTCAAAAAATTCCGTACCATGGATCGTCAGAACCGATCGATCCGTCGTGGATCGAGTAATTTTTCTTATCTCCACGAGTGAATTCGAGCCCATACGATGATCGCACAGGATTCGCTATCCCAGCTAAGAGTCGCCTAACAGCGTTGACGAGCCGATCGCGTGGCCTATCTCACGGAAGGCAGCCAAGTTTCTTGCGAAAGCCCAATCGCGACCAGGAAGAGCCGGATCACCGCCATTTATCGCGCGCGCGTAATCTAATTGCGTATAGGGCCAGCGAACTGTTTAACATTAAACCGATTGCCGGCGTCGGATACTGGACACACGTGCGTGCGCCTGTCTAAACGGATTGACCTAAAGAAAACCTCTGAAATGACATAAATAACGGAGACATGCACACCGGGTCGCCTTACGTAAGTACCGTGTACCGAGCCGTGGAAAAACATTGAACGAAGAAACGCTTTTAATCGTGCCGCTCGAGCACCCCTGAAGAAATAACCTTTTCGACCTTCTTCCACTTCTTACTCTGAAACACTCCGAATCGTTGATTTTTTGTTTGGCTACGTATGCAAGTGGAAATTGCTTTTTCCTTCCGAGGGTCGTGAGTGTAGATGTCCGGATGATAGGTGAATATTTGGTATACCGTGCAGTTTTTCAGCGTTTGTTGACGTTTGTTACGGTGTACGGAGAGAGTAGGCCTCCTTTGGGAACATAGCAACTTTCTAACTGGAATGATTCATGAAAGTCATAGTACTAAACTTCAAATAATCACCGCTCTATCTCTAAACGAATCAAGGGTGGTTATACATTAAATTGATTATTCCTTGCAATTGGTAACAAGGAATTTATTGAAACTTAAATATATCATAGGTCATGTACAATTAGGGGTAGTTTAAGTCATCGTTTCGTTCATTTCCAATTTGTTTAAAAAATGCAGTACATTCAATTTTCGCGATCAAGATCTGAGATACCCACCCAGTTGTGCGATTAGAAAATTGTTCCAGGACGTTATGTTAAATATTTTCTTATGAAACTTAGCAAAGATATTGTTCGAAGCATGTACTTTTAATATATTTATGAAATATTAACATCATACATTCCGTATAGTCGTACAACATTTCTAAATATTTGCTCGATCCTGAATATGGTGACCCCTTGATCCACAAGGATCAGCATCGAATAACTCGGCGGAATAGTCTGGTGAGATGGCATGCGATCGTTCGACCAATGTTCGACACCCACAATCGATAGGAAAGGTGCAAAAACTCGGTTCGTGGGTGTGACGCACGAGCACCGACGAGAAGATTCGCAGTGGAACAACTGTCGCCTCTTCGCTTGTCCACCATCGTCACTTCCGTTGGCAACGTCGACCGTTTCTGAAGCTCCATCATCATCGAAGTCGCGAAACAACGCGTGTACGTCAATATGACGCAAAGGAAGGACTTAAGCTTTGATTGAACTCTAAGAGCAATGGCTATTGGAATTGTTAGTCGTTGCCGACTTTATTCGAACACGAAAAATACGTTCGACAGTGGAAACTGCCTGCGAACGATGAACAGTACTTAACTGAGAAAATGTTGAAGGTACCAGCGAATATCTCAAAGAACGTCGAAAGTTATATTATTTCGATATAAAAGGCGTATGGGGAAGGAACATATGAAGATTAACTTCCTTTTTCTTCAAATTGGAATGATCAGTATCATGGGTCTGAAATGAGTATACATAGGGATGAATTTTGAGTATAAGTGTATCAAGGTATTAAGGATATTCAGCAAATTATTATATTCCACTTTAATTGACCTTAATGAATCGTGAATGTAATTAAAATAGAAACTCTTCTGCGAAGAGAAACCAGAGATTTGTTGAGTTTAACGCTACCAACGAATTACGCGAAATAAAGGGATGGAAATTTGCCACAACGTAAAAGACTGTGACACAGTGTATTGTATCGCATAAAATTGCACGGTGCACTTTTTATAAATTCCACTTAATTCGCCTTTTCACGTCACGCAATTGTGGAAGTATTTTCGCTCGGCATCGGAATATTTACAGGTTTATTGTTGTTTTCAGAACTGTTTTCATTTAACGTTCTATTGAAGTGTAATGCCGCAATTTGCTACCACGCGCGCGGCACGATGGTTTCGTCGATTTTTCGAAAGTCACGCGTGCAACGCGTTAAAATTCTTTCGGCCAATGCGAGACACGTAAACACACCAACTAAAATATCGTAAAAGATAGTAATATTTTTCATACAGTTCGTTGCACTGAAACCATGAATGCGCTATCTGTTTTTCATAAATATTCCTCAGATTCAATAAATATTCCTACATCGATAAATATTCCTCGATGAGAATAATATATTACTCGTCGCGAGGGAAACGTTAACTTTTCCCTGATAATAGCGACACGATTATTGTTCCCTCACCGTTGACAATATTCGAGAATTTTATTTAAATAAAATCGTACCGTTATATATCAAATGTTTTGAAAATTAGAAAGTTTAAAATATTCAAATTTATTTAAACACAAAATTACGAATGCACTACCTCGATCTTTGTAACGTGACTACCACACATTAATATTCACTATCAATTAATCGCTATAAATTACTAACGCGTAACAAATATAAAAAAACGTGCATAATTTATTATTATCGTTGCTCCTGTAATCGCTACGATAAATAACATGAACAACACTGGTGATAATAATGCACAAAAATGAAGCACGCAATACAATATAAATTACAGTTCCCTAATTAAATTAATTTTAATTCGAAAACGAGGTCAAGCTCTATCCAAGAAAATTAAGCATAAATAGGAAAAAATTGCTGAAACGCCTAGTAAAGATTGTTTAATTCATTTGTTTTTGTTTGAGTAAAAAACAACCCCAATGCACTTTTACCTCGACCACTGCACGATGCTGAAACGTGCATCGAGGTTACTGATAAATATTTTAGTCAGTCCTACGTGCAAAATTTTCACTGAATATTTCACATATCATATTGTGTATCACATATCATAATGTATTCAATTTGTTAAATTCCCCAATTTTCAAGCAGCTCATTCGACAACACAATTATTCGAATATGCCTCCAATGATTATTTTAAGGTGTACGTTTATAGCATTCGGCTCTTTCAACAATGCGCACTGAAAGGATTATTCATCCAAACATCGCCCAATAAATTACAATATCAGAGAACACAGGTCGAACGTTACGCAGTATCAATTAACGAAATAAATCCCATGAATTCGACGTACCGTCGTTACGAATCAATGTTCCAGGGATCGTTCCGCTTCGACCCGCATTTATGCGATACTAAACTCGATCATAACAGACGCGTAAATCTCCAATTTGCTTCGCAGTGTTCTCTAAAGATCTCCAGGCTACGATCGCCATTACACGAATCGAAGGGAAGGAAAAGAAATTGAAAAGAACGAATCATCGTGACGATATGAAAACCTGCGTCGAAAATAAAATAGTTTGACTAAACATTATACGAATAATAACATGGTGAATTTTCATAGATAACACACACTTTTCGTGATCGTTTGGAACGAATTAATTTAATTAATGCAAATGATAACCAAAGGACCGAAAATACTTAATCACGCATATCAATAATTCATGACATTGTTAAACATCGACTCGTTGCCATAAAATTAGGTAGACATTGCCTCGAATCTCCTATGTAAAAAAAACAGCCATCACGCATAGCTGTTAATTGTTATCTCTCGAGACACCGACGCGCGAGACCATCAATCTATGTAATAAACAGACAATTTGAAACAATGTAACGAAACGAACTCTTCCGTTCGTCGAATGTGTATTACAAAGTCATGATACCATTCTCAGCCGGTCGATTAACATGTTAAGTTATGTTGATTTATGTGGAGAGCCGCGTATGGCATATAATTACCCGCGTAATTTGATTCCGCATAACCCGACGTGCAACGATTTCTAACAGGATTCGCTGACGGGATTTTATTTTCGAATTTACAAGCGATTTATCGAAGAGTAACGCGCGAGGGAAACAGAGAGTCCCCTCCTCTTCGTCCTCGCGGTGTGTGCGCGCGCGCTAGAATTTCAGTCAAATTAATTATAATGACCGCGTGAAATAAACGAGAAGGAAAATTAAATACCCGATGCGATTCGGATACCGCGATAAATGCGATGCGAGGTTCACGGTATTGAATTCGGTAAAATTATACTTTAGGCGGGGAGCGGTAATGATCGTTTTCTCTTAGTTTCAGGTAAACAGCGCTGCTTCGCGCGTTACGGGAGCCGACGGAAGCCGTTTTTAAACAACGGAAGGTGCTGAATTTGCACTCCCACTAATTATACGAATTACGACAAAGCAAATATGACAATCTGACAACGCGCTGTCGTTTGTCGCGACTCTTCATTAATAGAACAACGCTTTGTTACAAAATTCATTCTCAATGAAACGAGTGTTCATTTTTGTATAAATCTATTCGTGTTACCATTTGTATTATAATTGCTCTGTTAGTAGAGTGGTTACTTAAACTGCGTGTCAATAGAAAACAATAAATATTTAATTTCCATAGAAGGACTTGCAAGCATTAAAACTTTACTTTGCAACCCATCACACCACTAACTATTAAAATACCAAAAAATTAATAAAAGTGCCCCAATCGAATATCAATAAATTACCATCCATCGCTCATTACCCTAAGAAGATTTAACACATCTCAGATCTTGTGTTTGTTAATCCATTAGCTACGTTTTCTGATAAGTTACGAGCGCGGAATTTTTGTTCGTTAGAATCTAGAATTGCCGACCTCCGAAGAAACGGGTGCATGAAACATTTTGTTGCTAATTATTGCCTCGTCGTTTTATTGCTCAAGGGATAGAAGACACGATCGGAGCATTTAATTAGAATATCATGATATAATTGTTTTAAATGCGAACGCATATCAAGTACGTATTTCTAGAAAGTATAAAGTACCAGTAATTATAAATATATTTGCGATTCAAAATGTAACAGCGAAATCGAGTGGTTTCGAATCGGTAGCGTAACTATAATCTAGGAATAATTAAAATTTTCTACGATCCTCTTTTTTTTCTTCTACGCCATTGTTGCCGCATTAACTGTTCGAAACTAATTGCATCTAATTATAGCGTTTCCTACGTATTTAAGCAAGCTCTTCGCACATTTGTGTCACACTGATTTTCAGATGAAATTACGCGGGGAACAGAGTCATATTAATATGCCAATCAATGTCTCCCCTGTCGCTTAATTAATTGGTAACTACAACGTTAACACGAACGATAAAGTGTTTTGCGCGTTATAAATACACCGCGGCTTGGTGCATATTGTTATAATGCACTTGCGTGAGATAAAATATTAAATTACGTATGTTACTCGAAGCACTCCGACGACCATTAATCCTCTTTCTACGCTTCAACGTTTGTTTCGAGCATTTTCGGGGAAAATTTTTTGGCAATTGCACGTGAAACGTGTGTAAACAGAATTTAATGAAATGAAATTATATTTCGAAGAAAAATAATAACTGTATATAACAAGTCGTGTAATGTAGTGAATGAAAGATCATCAATTGCAGTCATTAGAATTTTGAAAATAATTTCACAACATTGAAAATATTTATAAGTGATACTGTAACAGAAAAACTATTTCAAATTACAATATAATAAATGTCGAGTATATCTCTGTAGATAATCCGTTATGATCTTCTATTTCACTGTTTACATACATCATTTATCAAAATTATCAGGAATAAAGCCTGTTATGTTAAAATCGATAACGTTGGTTGCGTTTGCCAGAAGGAATTCATTCTTTCTGTTTAACGTTATCGACAAACAGTTTACCACGTTCAATTTGATTTACGATTTGTCCTGCTTTGTTTTCCTTGGTAATAAATCTAATAATATAGAAATTCTCGGCAGAGCTGATACATAGGAAAAAGGAAATTCCCGTAGGGTGTTCTTTCTGTAAACAGGTAATTTAAATTATTTCTATTCGGTATTTTTAAGGATAATCACTAATTCTTAGAGAATGTTAAACAGAAGTAATAAATGCCTTGTAACAAATTTTAATGTAGCCAATATTATTGAGTATTTTTGTGATATTATTTATGTTTAATATTTAAATCAGTCACCGATACTTTATTCATATCAAAAATTTGACGTCGTTCCTGTACCTTTTAAAATCATCAACTAATGAATTTACGAGGAGCGATAATTCCAGTGACGAGACCGACAGCTCGCTCAATACTAATAAAATTATCATGAAGTTAGGGTTTGAGGTTTATTAACGCGCGACGTGAATTTGTTTTGAAGAATCCTGAACCCGGCGTTAATTAATACTCGTATGAGTATCGTGGGTGACTGCGTGACGGTTAATGACGGCACATCATGGCTTCTACCATGGAATAATGACGGCAAAGGGTCGTTAAAGAGGTGCTCTGTCGAGTTCTTTCGAGCGCCTAACAATACCTGGGTAATAACAGGCAATTATTGCCTCGAGAATCGTCGATATTTATATAAAATAAAACTTTGGTATCGAGAGATTAATATCTGTCATTCTTTTTCCATACCTTCAAATTATTGCAAATGTCCCAAAGATTGCAAAGATTGTTCCACAAAAACAATCGCGAGACAGGGAAAGTAGACAGCACGAGAAAAATGTTGCGTTTGGAATCTTGTTTTTCGAGGAAACGTGAAAAGTTTACGTACTGTTCTTTCTCGAGAAAACACCAACTATCGAGTTAGATCATTTCGTCGAGTGTGTCATCAGACAAGAAATTATCTAACTTGTTTTGACTTCGATAAGCGACGAATGACAAGTAGCCTTCCGTTATTTACATCAACAATTTCCCATTTCTTCGAACAAGTTCACGGAGAGTGATCGTCAAGAATCCATAGGAATGAAATGTTTAAACTCGAATGTAAAATTATATTTTTCAAGAGGAAATCATTCCTTATTAATTCACGTATATTCGATCCTTGATTTTTTTATTTATGTCATTTTCTTCTTCTTTGTTTCATAACTATTTTTACATCAGAAATCTTCTACTAATTCAGGTATATGAACGATATCTACAATAAACACCACGAATATTTTTCTAAGAGCGATATTCAACGTTAACGTAAATAAAGGAATTATTGCTCAATATTAAAATAAACAACGGCGATGCAAGAGAGGCAGGAAGTATTCTTCCCGCCAAATCGATACAGACCGTTAAACAAGTAAATCTGTACTCCTAAATTATTCTTTTATTATTGCGTTATAACCTGAAAATAATGCCACGCAAGTATGTATTCGCTGAAAATTATTCAAGAAAATTATAAAATTGAATACATTCAAATCATAACTTTGACATATAAATTTGAAAAGTGTAAAAACATAATGCGTGACGTGGTTTGTTTATTACGTTCTGGGGATCGACAATTTATTTTAACCGATATACCGTGATCGAATGAATTAAATAAAATGCTGATGGAGCAGATTGGAATCCTATGTCTAACTTTTAAAATTAGTTAAAAGCATCGAATTCGTTATAAAAATTTGGAGGCGATGCCAAAAAGAAAGATGTATATTTTAGTATAATTTTAAAAAAGTAATACTTGTTAAGTTTACTCGTGAATTAATCAATTTTAGCTCGCATTATCAAACAAGATATGTGGCGACGTGAGACACACGAAATTCCGTCACCTCGAAATGCATCAAGACGCGAATCAAATGATTCCGTGGACGTAATGAAACCCTGGTGGAAAGGATTGCGTGGCATATTCTGCAACGTCATTTGTGTATTTCCAGGAACTCTTTCGCTTTTGACTTCCGTTTGTAGGGCTTATCGCGCGCATCGCCGTATCGTACTGCGAGTACCTTCAAAGTAAATTCCATGACCATACTCTGAATTTTCCTCCTCAAACCCGACACAACTTCCAAATTAATTTCTTTGGAAAATTGATGCTTACTACCCATGTGAGTCGTGTGATTTGCAAATGAATTTTAATATCGTTCAAAGAGCTTGCTTTGTATCTCCTGCAGTTCATTTTCTTTATTACAATAATAAAAAAAAAACATTCGTTCCCTTTTATCCCTATATTATTTGTTTGTTTCTTTATTTTATAACTACGTAACTTACGTAATATGTTTTATGTTGCACCTATTAGTCCAGTCTCGCTTGTTACAAATCACGAGTCGTACACATATGTCTTTTTTTTCATTTACACTGTTTTATAACAATCTTTAACTTCTTACATTACATTCTTTACATGTCTCTATAGCTCGGGTACCTCGGGATCGCTAGACCCGTACTGTAGGTCCAATCAGACATAGCTACAGCCCCTGAGGGTAAATACCCCTACACTTTCAAGCTGCAATGTATACTTTATGCACTCCTGATTTAAACGTGGTCATCAACGATCCACAAAACTCCACTCGCAGCCTGCTCGAGACGGGAGTAAAATAATAATCGCATAATAAAATTTCGACGTGGGAGGCTCTCAAGAGGGGTTGTGCGTCGCGAGCGTGCCATCCCCGTCGACAGCCCTCGACCTCCGAGAAAAGATGCGCGCTCTGAAAGCACTTTAAAGTTCCTAGCCGGTTAAGGTATTCGAAAGTTAGCGAGAGTTGTCGCCGGCATGCGTTCCATCGTTACAACTTTCAATCAGCCGTTCCCAGGAACGTTTTGCCGCTTATTTTTCTCGCCAGTAATGTCGAAAACGGGAACAGATCAGGGTTGTGACTGGTGGAATAACCCTCTGTTGCTGTGAAACTTAGAGCTACTCAAACAATTGCGATATAAATTTATTAAGTGATTAAAATATTGTGCTAGTGTTTGTTTATAAGAGAAGAATATCTATTTACAAAATTTTCTCATGAATTATAGTTTTGGAGAGGCTTCTTTTGAAGGGTTTCGATGCTAACTTTGGTAAGTAATAGAGACTTCAATACTGTTTAATAAAAATTATACCTCACATTCTTGCAAATTCAATCCCTTATCCATATAAACAGGTTCTACTTAGTACAAAAAAATATCTTTAATAATCTTGACCTTTTTAAGGATTAATTTCATTCTAGCAACAATTTCATCCTGAAAATCTGATCCTATAATTCAAAGGATCCTTGATCCCACGGGTTTTATGTTAAAAAACGACGAAATGTCGACGTGGCGACTTTTAATTCTCGCTTTTTCGGCCATTGCGCGATCGGTGGGAAATAATAATTAAACGGTCATTTTTGCCACCGAGGCATTGGTCCGCGACGATAGAAACCGCAGCTGTGACAGCGTAATCGTAATTGTATTAATATTTGTACGGTTTGTTTCTGCGATGCGTAACAGGGGTTTTTCTAAATTCTATACAGAGGCAAATACATGGATCGATGGAAGACTATCTCGTGCATTTGATCGAGAGAAAGTTCGCGCTGGCATAACGAGAAATGGCGTAAGTCTGTACTCGTTACGAGGGCGACCTATCCAAGAGTTTTTCGAGCAACCAGCCGCAAGCTTCTTTGCGATTTCAATCAGTGTTGTTGGATCTAATGATGTTTTTTGAAAATAGAAAACGTTTTTAGTACGGAGTGAGTAAGTGGCTGTCTTAGAATTTAAATATTAATCGAAAGCAGAGAGCTTTAAGAGAGATTAGATTGATGTCTATTAAGTGGAAGCGTGTACGTGTAAGATTCTAAGCGTAAGATCTTTTATCTAGGTGGATTCGTTGAAAGAAAAGACACTGAAAAGTGTTTCACAGTTTTGCGATACGATGTGTAGTTATCTAAATATGTACAATTAAAGTTCGCTGGTGTCACCCTCGCGCCATTTGTCTCGCTCAGCTGAGCAACTACGCACGCGTTACTGCTCACGCATTCCTGCGCATGCGTTCAGGCAACTACAAACTTCAACTCCTTGTATCTCGATAACGAAGCCTGCTATTGCAAAACGGAAAAAGACTTTTTGATTTGTATCAACGCGACGAATCTTGAAGAAAGCACGTATTCTCTCTTCAATTTAGATATACTTAAGTAAGCATCCCCCTATAATTTGCAGACGCGCGGTCTCTCAAGGAATTCAGCAAAGGGCACACAGCCAAAACGTTCCCCATCCCAGCCCTAATTGCTACGAAACTGCAGGAAGTCTATTCCCCTAAAACACTGAACCAGGATACCCTCCTAAAGGGTTAGTTAATCCCACCGAAAATTGGCAGGGAATCTCGGTCGCGATCAGAACGCGTGCCTTTAAAGGTGAGTGGGTTCAGCTCGGTTACAGACTTTTCCAGCGGAGTTCGCCTCGGTTACGAGATTCCATGGGATAAGAGGTGTCTGCCGGCACCCAGTCGTCGTTAGCCGGTGGGTAACGACCGGCCTCTCTCCCACCCACGTTTAAACGCGAATCAAGTAGGAAATCCATGCGGCGTGCGTGCAAGAGGAAAGGAAAGAGGAAGGAACGTACGAACGGAGGGAGCGCGAGAGATAACAGCAGGAAGCCGAAGCGTTCGAAGGGAGACGGAGCTGAGAAATAGAGGAGGGAGTAGAAGTAGGAAAGCAGAAAGATGCCGTCAAGGTATTGAGGGGGGGGGGGGGGAGGAGGAGGAGATGAAGAGATGAACAGAGGAGGAGACACGGCTAGGGTAAGCTAGGCGAAAATAACGATGGCTCGCCATAAATCAGCCAAGGCGACGGTCACGACTGCGGGAATCGCTTCTCGCTGCGAAAAAGCTCGGCTCGGTTACCAATGACTAATCCCCGTGGTAAGCTTTTTGCAACGGCTTCCTTTTGCGCGCACGCCGCGCCCGTGATCGCCGGTGCTTATCGGCCGTTGCACACCCGGGAGGAAAAAAAGTCTCGCCGCGGCCTGTGAGCATGGCCACGGAAAAATTATTTTCGAGCCCGGGGGAAACGAAGCGGAATGAACCTTCTGGTCGCGGCTTCTTGTCATCCGACGGGTCGTTGGAGCGTCGCGACGCGTCGCACGGTGGACGTACCTTGCGCAAATGGATCGTGGCGGAATCGGTCGAAGATCGGTACCATGGATGAGGTGGTGACACCTGGGGGAAGTTGGAGTGTTGTTTAGAGAAAATAATGGTGAAGCAATCCCTAGGGCCACTAAGGGAGGGCGGGTCATAGGGTGTGGAGAGAGGAGAGCAAAGAAAAGGTGTGCTGCGTGTTTCGTCCTGGGTTTGATAGCAGACGATTAGCGTACCTTGCAGGGGCCTTGGATGCTGGGATATTTAAAAGTTGATCAAGGATTGTATATGTAGGAATGTTAACGCTAAACCTACTGACGTTCATGTGTAACTATTTCTACCATAACGAAACAAATTCTTAAAGACACTTTTTTCAATTAAATGCAAAAATATTTTACATCGTATTAAATTGGATAATGGATAAAACAATTGTATGTAATTCATATGTTGCATTTAAGAACTGTATAAAAAAGTTTGAAAACGGGCATTTAACCGGTCGTGGTAGGTTTAGTGTTAAGGAGAGTGTGCTTGCAGGAAAGGTATTCCTCTTCTGGGGAGTACGGGATGTGCAGTCACAATACCCGAGAATAAAAAGCTTTATAACGCAAGAGACTGAAGTTAAACAGTGCAGACCTCGATGAATCGAGTAACGAAGAAAGCAAGAAGGCTTGTCAGTGCGATCATCGCCTGGTTTTGGCTACCTGAGAGGTTAAAGGTCCGCGGTCCTCAGACATTAAAGTTCCTCAAAGAATGTCCCATGCAATCTACGACATAGTAGTGCAAAGAATTCATAAAGTTAGTGCTGAGTATCTCTGAGACTGTTAGGTTCTCGACATATATCTATCAAGTTGTTTCGGTTTTTTCGACGAGTTCTATCAGCATTCAAACTTTACACCTATGGTTTACACAACGTAGACTCTGCAGTGTAGTAAACTAGAGCTTCAAACTCATTGTTTTATAATTAATACAAATCGTGGCTGTGCTGTGCGGTAGTATAGTTCCATGCTCATGAATATTACACCGAAGACTTCCTTTGAAACGAGTAACATTTACAAGATCCATGTTAAAAGTCTGAAGAAATCTGATTAGAAACAAAAACGAATGATCGTGGAAACAGAAAAAATGGAATCTGTGGTCTGGGGGAGGGGTTGAATTCCAGCCTTCTATGTAAAGTGAATAATTTCTTTCGAATTGTTTGTTATTGCAACGATTTCCTTACTCATTGAACGTTGAGGATTGAACGTTGTGAGATTACACGGATGACCGATATAGCGTCTGGAGATAAGCTAGTTGCGTAGGAAAGATTTCGTGGATCATGCGATGTGTAAATCATTCGATAATGCGTAGCGTTGCAGGAAACTTCCTGATAGAGAGTCACTTTCGGAGATTTCAGTGATAACTCAGTTAAGCGTTCAGAAAACAAGGAAAATGGTCTCGTCAGACAGTGTCATTTTTTCACTTCAATTATCATAAAAAATGGAAAACATTCATCTACTGTCTTTGAATAAAAAACACTTTTGGAGGTTTATCAAACTCCATCCTCATAAAACACAAAAGGAACCAAAAGAACGATTAAAGCTGCTACGGCCTATTTCAGGATCTAAGATATTAAAATGGGGTACTAAATTCCTCCCTAAAGAGCATTAAATTCCACAAGCTCTGATGCCACGTGCCAAACACAAGAAGGCACCTGTGGGTTCCTGTAGAAAAGGTTAACACAGCTAACAAAGTCATCAAATAAAAAAAGAAAAAAAATACTAGCAACAAGCGTGAACGGTGGAGTAGCGATGAAAAAGTTTTTCGAATCAAATTAAACGGCTGCATCGGTAGCGTGTTTCGCGCGTTTTAAACGCATTGCCAACATTTAATGGCACGTATCGATTTCGACCGCGATGAATGGCATCGAGAACTCGATGTTCCGCGATGTTCCACGGTTGGCGGCCAGGTGGGCAGAGGGATAGCGGCGGTCGGTAGAAAGCGCGCGAACGGGGAGGAACGCCGCGGTCCGCGAATGACATTTCAACCGGAAGTGCGACGGAGACAGGGAAAATCGGGTGGGGAAAAACAAATCTGCAGGGCAGCGCGCGAATGACATTTCAACAGTGCGGCCGACTGGAGCAATTACTAACGGAATATTGCAATCATTACGTCTCTATCCGCCCCATCGCGGCCGATCCCCTCTGTCTGGCCTGGTCATGGTTTAAAAAAAATGATCGCGTATCGGGAGACAACCGCTCCCGCGGTGGAGAACGAAAATCATTCGCGGAACGCCGCCAATCAAACCGTTTCCACGTGAAACTTGATTTCGGAGCAATCCCCACTCCCACGTCGCGCGAAACGACGACAACCACCGGCGTCGACGAACCGTCAGTTATACGGTCTCTGTCTTTTTTTTTGTTCATTTATTTCCAGGGGATCGGTACACGTTTGCGCGTGTGCTTCGGCAGGTATCGCAACGACAGGAGTGATACGATTAGGTGTGAATGAGACTGGGCGCGATTCGATAGTAATGTGTATTGGGGAAATGTTTTAAGGGTTCTTGGTACTCGCATTGGAAGGGGTTGTTTCTGTTGACCGTACTTCTGTTTGTATTAGATTAAAATATAATAGATATTAAAAAACAATGTATAAATATATATAAATATCAGTGATTGTAATTAGTAGAAGTATTCTTTGGTCTGTCTGAGTTTGGTTCGCTAGCCCTATCTGTTTGGTGTAATCGATGTGATTGGAATGATACTGGTAATTAATAAAAATGTTTTCCAATCTGTTTCTGTTCCTGTGTAATTGCTTCAGGAAGTTACTATTTTCAGGAAAGAAAACAAGGAACTGTAATTGAGTTTCATTGAAAAATACCACGTTATGATCGAATACCGTGGTAAACATTTGTTGGCCCGATCAAGCGTTCAATTTAGTTGAGCTGTAATACAAATTGTTTTCCTAATTATAATAAGCAACAATTATCCGACGCTACTCATATTTCCCTTAACCTGTTTAGCGATAACTCGCACAACCTGTACTCTTAATTTTCAAGTGATTTTAAATATCATAACATGCACGTAACCACGAAAATTCCTTACAAATCCCAATCGCCTAAAATTCATACCCGTATCATGTAAATCACAGTCAACTAATATTTCCTAAACCAAATGAACCAATAATTAATCGAAACTACCACACATTTCACCATTTCACTAAAACCAAAAAGAAGAACTCTCTGCTAATTTTCAAATTAACCAAGAAGTCCCAAGTGCTTGCTAATTATTCCCACCGTTGATTCCATCGAACAGTTAAATCCGTGTTTACCGTCAATAAATATTTCACGCGACAATTAAAATTCTAATCTCGAGGCGACCAGTAACGGATAAACAGTTGTTTATCTTTTTCCTCGTTATAAGAAATTTTTATCTAGATAAGAATTTCGCCCGTCTCCACTATCGGGCGCGTCGAGACGCTGTTTCGCGGCGTCGTCGCTGAAGCGTTGCTCATTACGAGCCCGCCTGTGTTTTAAATGAACGGTATCTCGGCCGAGCAGCCACGACCAGCCGCGGCGGCTCTTATCTGGCTCCGATTATGATTATGAATCGATAACCCGCGCGAAGAATGTGAGCAGATGCACGTACTTGCGTTTCGCGTGTGCTTCCCGGGGAATCGTGAGAACGGGATCGAGAGGACTGCTCGAAACCGCGATACGAAACTCTTATCGGACCCCCTGTAACTCCTCCTTTCGCCCAGACGATTGCTTCACGCTCGAATTATAATTAGAACGATAACTTGTTTGTGTAAATATATTTAACGTCGTTACTAGGCACTATTACTAGATATTCTCGACAGCGATTTCGATCCTCTCTAACACTATTGCCCTTGTCTCCTACGAGGACATTGTGCTATTGTAAAATAAACTACAAAATAAACTATTGTAAAAAAATTGTCATATTAAATTTCATATGTATGTCTATAAAATATGTAAAGGATTTTTTGAAAGAAGCTTTGAAATTTGTTTTTGTTTAACGTCTGTCAGCATTCACATTTAATTGCGATCGCAAGCAATTTATTTTGAAACAAAAATTGTATGGTTTATTTGGAAACAGTGGGTTTGGTAGCACGGATCATGCAAATTTTCCAACACGATTTGTGAGTATTGAGGGAACCGTTCGATTTTATCTTATCGAGATCCGTCGAACGAAGACTTTCGAAAGATCGTGGCGAACTGAAGTACTCGGTTGGAATTTAATCATAGCGTTATTTGTCTGGGCGTAAACAACCATCTACAGCGCGATCTTCGTCAGTTTTTCATAGAAATTTATAAAGCATGTATTGTCATTTATATCGATCTATAACTGATCTATAGTTGACTTTCTTTTTGGTTAAAAATTAAAATGTTCACATGTTTCGTTGTATAAAATGCAGGAAGCTTGAAGGTGCTAAAAAAGAAGCTATATTATAATTTAGTCAAATATAATTATAATGATTATAATAAATAAAGATATAATAATAAAATGCATCGAACTTACAGAACGTTTATCTATATTAGTTAAGACTAGTTTTTCCAGATATTTAAAATCCTTCCCTTTCCTCAATTTTTCAGACATGAAATACAATTTCTTCCTTAAACATTTTCGTGGACTGTAAAAATGAACAATTTTGAAGTCTTTTAAATAAAACACGGCTGAGAAGCCACCACGCGCATTAATTACTTTTCAACAAGCAGCCATTCCAATTAAAAGTAAGAATAATTGTCGTTAATACACATCCAACGTCAAAGAAGCGTTGCTCAGGCCAGCCTCGCTAAATTGAAACTGGTCGAACGCCAAGAGAATCGCAGCAGAGGAAATTTCGCACGAGCGGAGCGCTAAAAAATCGTCGCGAAAGTATACCTCCCGTCGCTTTCTTTGATTTACCGGTGGTTAACGACCCGAGTGACGGTGCAGGGAATGCCGTCGCGTATTAATCAGTCCAGAAAATGTACAAAGTTGCCCGTGATCTCTTTCGTAACGGTTAGGCCAACGGCGCTATTTTTGCGTTTCCACAAAACGCGAAGCAGCCCGTGTGTAAGCGAGCGACGCGCGCCGCTTGGGAACCTATGATTCACGGGGCCAAGCGGCACAGCTGATCGTCTGACACGCTTCTGTCTGAATCTACTGATGCCATGGCTCTTAGCCGCCTCGTACTCCGTGCTTGAATCTCGTTTCTTTGGACGAATGGAATATTTGTCGTGCATCTCGAGCTATCGTGGAGCTTCATGCAAATGTTATTTAATTAATAATTCACGTTATTTGTTCAATTGTAATATGTAGTGTTGTTTAATGACTGAATTTCTGAGGCAAAGGTTGATGTAAAAGAAAACTGATGTAATGAAGACTGTTTCAGATTGTGAATGAGAGTTCTGTGTGAAGAATTGTGGGAGAATTATTATATTGAATATAATATGTTTTATAATAAAAATATTACTTTGAGAACAAGTAACAGTAATTTTTTATGGATGCCTCTAAGTGTTGGAGAAATATTTAAACAAAGATTAATTTTAATTATCCAATAGTAGCAAATAAAATTGAAGTGCAATCCATTCCCTTTTATACAATAAAATCCATGTAATAATGAGTGAATACCACTTATAAAAGTTATTAATCCAGGCTATACAAACATACTATATTTTCACAGATGGAAAATCTATAAAAATTCGGTTTTGAATAAAAACTAGAAGAAATAAACATTAACCATAAATCGTGCACACAATCACAACATGATATCGCGCCGTTTTCCCGCCACAGTGGTTTATAATCGCTATGCTAATGGATGTGCAACAAGATGCGCGTTGCTTTTCGATGAACCGTGGCTTCGTTGCTTCCTGCTTCTCTTCGCGAGGCTGTAAAACTTCTTCCAACAGGAAAGTTTCGCGCCGGTTGCTCTTAGCTTTTTCAACACAGCGAGAAAAGAAATTTAATTTGTTTTTCTCGTGTTTCAGAAGAATTAAAAGTAGACGTTTCAGTGGCAATAGTAATTGTTCCGGAATTTGTTGGTCGAGATTGCGGGTCTATTGTAGCCGGTTATTTCTACGTGGCACGATTCCGCGTAGAAATAACTGACACCATATTTTACAATCCTGAATTTCTCTCTGGCATCGGAAAGGATATGAAAATTGGCGAAAAGTTGCGTATCATGAAATTGCTTCGAGCAAACAAACATTTTATCTAGTACTGACTTCCGACATCGATTTTTGTAGTATCATGAATTTATGTCTTTGAGAAGATTAAGTTATAAATAAATAATTTCAGTGAGACTCGCGATCTTCCCATTTTAAAATCTTTCCGACTTTTATATATTTTAATCTCACCAGTTTAGATGTGCTATTCTGAAAATTTCATATAAAATATATATTTAAGAAGATATCGATCGTTATATTTTGGTCCTTGGGAGTATATTTGAGGCGAGATATTTTAAAAATTGATGGATGGGAATTTATCAACTAATGATATGAGGAAGCTCGTATATAAGATTTTTTTGTATAGTGTTTCAGGAAAATGTTCAGCTTTGTAACACTGCCACTCTTCTCTTTCGTAAAATGGCGAAACTACGAATATCTCACGGTTTGTGCATTCTCGAGCAGTTTCCAAGATTCAATTTCGAGTGATGCAGAATGCAACTTTTTCCAGATCAGTGAAATCGACTGTGTTCTACTACAGACCTTTGAAAGGGTTCGGTGCAAAGGAGTATCGAATACTCCATAAAGTAGAAAATACGTTTATTTACTATCGAATACTAGATATCTATAAAATACTAAGCAAAAATCTAAATCTATTAAATAGATAGTATTAAATACTTAGATTCCTCACTTTGCTAAATAATTTTATTGACGTTTAGCAGGCAAATTACGAATGGAAGTATCCATGAGTTCAAAAACGTGACTATACTCTTTTGCTAAGTAAAAACAAATTTTCGTCGCGCCGGACGCATGATCAAATACATTTCAGCGATAATGTATATCGCAACAGATGTTTCTGGTAACAGTTTCTCATAAAACCATGAAATTACGACATACGCCGGTTCTAAATTCGCGCGTTTCATACGTGATTCAATGATAAATATTTGAGACTCTAAGCTGGGTGGCTTAAAATGCACATTCTCCAACGTCAACAATACCGACATCACAATACCCTTTTCTATAACACGTAACAATGTAGTACAACTACCAAACTTAAGTCGAAACTTTAATTAAAATTCATTCTGCCGTCTAGGCACAGTCGCGCTAACACATGTACTGTCTGTGCGCGAGAAGAATGAATCTAGCGATGTCTCAGATGCATTCCTCTCGCTTACGAACTGTACATTTCTTAAAAAAAAGAAAAGTATTATTTCTCAAATAATTAAAACCCCAAAAACCCAATCTAGAAGTCTCTTATATTTTCGCAAAGAAGATCGCGTTCACAATTTTGTCACAATTTTTCTCAATCACGGTCCTTTCCATTTTTACAGATCCGAGCAGTACAAACCGTAGCACACATGGGAACATCGACTTTTTTCTATCGATAGACTCGGCAGACTCTTTTCCTACGATCCATGGGTGCTACCCCCAACCACGCACCCCCTGCTACCGATTACATACCCGAGATTTCGATAGTTGCACGTCGACTTCGCGGAAAATAAGCAACACTTCGCGGAAAGCGATGAACCGCGACAATTTCGCGCGCAACGATCGTTAAACGTCCAACGGTACGCGCGTACGTGCGTAGGGCGAGATGGATGACCGGAATAGAAGGGAGGAACGAAGAAACGACGATAGAGAAACAGAGATGGGCAGAGTTGCAGCGCGAAAGATAGAGCGAGAGGAAAAACTGCGGGACAGAGATGAGACGCGCGTCGAAAGAGACGGAGGTAACAGTTTGAGAGGGAGAGAGACGCCCGGCGTCGCGAGAAGGAGAGAACCAGAACACGCGACCTTCGCGAAACGTCAAACGTCTATGCTGTTTAGCATGCAGTGCCGTACGACTGAAAGAGGTTTACCCATGCTCTAACTCGGATTACCTCCTTCAAAGACCGGCAAATTTTATTCGAATTATTGACGACGAATGAAAAGGAATCTGGTGATTTATTCCCGATGGTTCTTCGATTGAATGGGTATGCAGATAAGTTTTTAAAAGCTCGAGGTGAAATTAGGGGTTGAGTTTAGCTTGTGGTAGTGGAGAATACTTGAATAATTGAATATATTCTGTATGATTTGATATAAAATAAAATCCTAATAGGCCTGTGTAATTTCATTTTATGAACAAGCGTGGTGAAAGCACAAATTTCAGTTATGATTCGGAATTGTTGAATTAATTATTACATGACGCGTGAATGTATATGTACTCCTTTCAGTTTTGTATAAATGGTGGTACCAAATATTTATGCATATTTTTAAAATCATTGCGGTGAAACAGATTGTATTGTTATCAACCATTTAAATACCATTACGATTCGGTGACAGGAGTTATTATAAATATGAATAGTACGATAAAAAGCTCGCGAAAACACTGGAAGATTGATTTCTCTTTCAATTTATATTTGGCAATTATTACATGCATTTAAACATCTAATATAATACTATGATTCCTTCTATGACTAATCTTTTTCCCTATAATCTAAAGTTTTATCACAATTTTGATATATAGGAATTTTTTAAACATTTTATACCAGTTTGACTCTAATTTTCGTATGATTGTTTTAGATTATAATTTTTCATATTGAATTTCATCAATCCTCTCATCCGATCACGTACAATTTCATAACACCTTTAACACACAATTCTGTACACTCAATATTCAGTGTATTTAATGATCAATTGTCTACAAGAATTCATGTTGCAATTTTTATCGAACAAACAACGCATCAAAGTTCGTTCATCTTTTGCCTAACGTTCAGAATTTCCGTTTGGATAACCGTTTCATCTATCGGTGGCTGTGATATACTGAAATTCCAGGCGTACGCACAGGGGCTTCGAAGCGATTGCGAACGGTTGGTGGGCTTTATGGTGGTCTCCCGCGTGTCTGTTAAAATCGAACGATCGCGGCCACGAGTCACGGCGAATTTCGAGCTGTCGATAATCAGAAACTTCTGTGAAAGAGACACCCACGTACGTGGAAACGCGACAGCGGAGATGGGCGAAACTTTATTGGAATAACAGATAACGAATGAAACGCGAGGAAAGTGCGCCCAACTTCGACGCTGACCCAGTCATCCACGCTTTTGATTCGCTTCCTCAATATGATCGATAATTAAGTGCTAGTGTCTTGGACAGTTATGAAGAATTTTTTCTGAATTCTGTAAATAAATGTTATAAGAAACAATTATGACTGAAGCATTCGCGACTTGTTCAAAATTGGAGTATGAAGTGGAGTATTACTTTTTTTCTGATACAAGAATAATTTTTGTTTCTTTGTTGAAGTAAAATGCAAGATGAAGTGAGTTTGTTAGGTTCATCGGTAAAGAGTCCGATTGCTCTAGATATCAGCTACTAGAACTACCTTTCATACTAAAATAGAAAACATTCATACATAATGAAGTGTTCCATCTTATATTCTAAATCTGCCCCAAAATAATATCAAATATTTTCTATTATCAATCAAAGTAACTGGCTAAAGAATGTGTCTGTCTGTTCAATGCAAAATATTTCCTACTCCATTAAACGAATTCCAACGAGGAACGCGTAAACTACATCTTTCACTCCTTATTATAAATGTCATATCACCCATTCGATGGTCTCCCCGTTCATCGATGGATTTTCGCGTAGACGGAGCACGCGAGTACCTCCGTTTCTCTGGCATTTATCTTTTTTTGGTCGCTCACCCAAAAACCGCTTGACTCCCGTCGTCCTCCAAAAATCTCGGCTTACTCCGGACGCACGTGTGATATTTTCGTCCCGCGGTGGCGGCTCACGGAACACGCACTCTTCTCGCCTCACGTTTCGCTTCAACACCAGTTGAGACAGATTTCGAACAAAACCACGAAACCGCGAGGTCCCCTCGATCCTTTCCCCGATTCGACGTATCCGATCGATCCAGCCGCTGGCTCTTATTCACGTGTCCTGTCCTGTCAAAGAACGCTCGACTCACTTGTCGCGCGCTTGACAGCGGGCGCAGCTGAGGGTAGGTTAGGTGCAGAGTGCTCGTAGGTTAGTAAGATGAAACGTGCTCGTGTTCATCCCTCCACTGGTTCGATCTTCGGAGTATCGTATAGGATCACTGGTACGTTAGATGAACCATCTAATCACCAGCTGAGCATTCACAAAACCCGTCCAAAAAATTCTTCCTCTTGGATTCACAAGAATTCCTCTCGAATTCCGGGTGATCCTAGATGGTCCATCTAAGCAGTGAGCGTTGAAAAATCGTTGGTAATCTTCTAGAGCACCTCTCTTCCACTCCTGCCAGTCGAACTTCCACGACAGGGTGACGAGACTACTTTCTGTCAACTTTCAGTAGAAACTGTCACCTTTGATCAGACAACTCCGCGTGGGCTCCAGAACGTCAACACACAGGTTCTAGATGGTCCATATAACCGGCCTGGCTGTATCTTGACCATTCCCTACTCCCTCCGTCAACGTTCCAGCCCTCGACGCCCTGTGAGGCGCCCTCAACGCGTCCCCAGCTGTCATCGTCGTCATCGAGTCGAGTGACCGTCTCGCGATGCTGCCCGACGCACTCCTTCGATCTCCGCAGATCTTCTCACTTGTTTCAAGCCTCGTGCCGCGACATTCGACCGGGGAATCTTCCTCTACGTCAACCAGCGTTTTAATCGCTGACACGATCGACCGACGTTGCTTTCGCGAGTGCGTTTAACTTTTGTTTACTTTTCTCCGCGTTAACCCGTGCATACATATCCCGATAGATTCGTATCGCGTTCGCACGTTTCTCTTTCTTTATTTTCGATTTCGACACGGCCGAACGATCGACGAGTATCTCCACTGTCGACGACGCTTCACTTTTCACTTGTCACGTGGCTCCAATCTTTTCCGCTGGCAGGAAATCGAGCCTGGACGTTCCGAGGCGATCGAGACGAATTCGAAAGAATCGAGTACTCGAGGCGATCGAAGCCGCATGTGCTGGGGTTTTCCATATGCCAACGTCGGGACCCGAGCACATGTGTCTTTGGATCGGAGCGAGGCGACCGAGGAATGAAAAATGGACTCTTCAGCTGTTACGCGAATTTGAATCTCGACGAAATTTAACTCTAGATCGAATAGCAATTATAGATTTAGACTTTCTAGGATAGACTGTTGAAGCGAATGGAGTTTTAAAGCCTCGTGATTTTCGAATTTCACCACAATCCTCAGAGGACGATTCGTTCACCGAAAGCCTCGTCCGTCCGTGCTCGATGACACTGCAGCGTGACACGGTTGCACGCGTACGGCGACGAGCGTTTGCCAAAAGTTAAACCGCACAAGGTCGAGCAACGTCGTGGAGAACGTGGTCACGGCGCGTTGTCGGAAACGATTCACGGGTTCCACTGACGTCCGCGCGTACGGTTAGCTGTCAACCGTGGGATTTCACGTGTCTCGTGCGCGCTCCTCCGACAGGAACCGCTCACGTCCGAAGAGGAGTTCTTCGAAATCGTGCATCCACGAGCGTGTACGAGGAAAGTGCGTGTTCCGTGTGTCCTGCCATCGTGGTCTTGGCGAACGGTTTCGAGAAACCGTGTGTTCGCCTCCGGTTCTCCACAGGGATCGCTGTGACAGCGAACACCAGCGACGACAACAACAGTAGCAGTAGCAGCGTGTTCGGTGATCTCGTAACAGGAACCGGTCACGAAAAAAAAAAAATAGAATAAATAAAACGGAGTACGGAAACGGAGGAAAGGGTAAACGGAATCTTCATCTCGCATCCCTTGCGATGGGGATGAATTATGCTCGGTTTTTTCGTTCGAAGAGTATCGGACGTGACAGAATAAAAAATTGATAGAAAAATGGAAAAACTCCGCGTATCACAGATCCCCAGACGAACGATATATTCACGCACTCGTAGCCACGTATTTTCGTAACGGACACTCGGTAATAGAAATATTTACCTTGCTACATGTAAAATGAATAGAGAGCCTGCCTGAATCGAACGAAGGAAGGCTCAACCGGCCCACTGTGACGTCGCCGGCCTACTGTCAGCTCAGCGCTCGCTCGGCCCCGCGGTCAACTAACCTACCGTGTTCGCCGCGCAGACTTTACCGACAAAATAAATCGATTCGACGCCGCCCAGCCGCGCGATTCGTCCACGATAAATCGTGTACAGTGAAATAATGAATTTTCGTATGATTTTCGCTTCGATACGATCGTTTTTTAAATATCGGATGTCGCCACTGTCGCTCGCATGACTAGCGTAGTAGTCAGGTGTGAAACGCTCACGCGCACAACTGCATACACAGAGACGGCGCACGTTTCCCTCGCAGATCTTCGCGATTCGTAGAGCCATAGGCGTCTCGTTGGACCAAAAAAACTCTTGTTCGCCGCGTTAAGGGGTGGGAGTAGAGAGCGTAGAAGAATATCAAACGCATTGACGTCTCACGCAGCCACGGTAAGGCAATTATTTCGGACGTACTTTGCCGCGTGGCTGACCTCGAAATTAGAAATTTCGCACGGTGCCCGACTGGCGTAACTCGAATTTACGTGCGCGACGACTCGAGAGGAAGGTAAACGCGATGAAGATAGAACGAGACGGACACGTCCAACGAACAAATATATTCGCGGGCGATTATGCTGCGATTTAGTCTAATGCTATACCGCTCCAGTATAATATTGCCGCTCGTGCAAAAGTCTCGCGATTTCGGACCGCTTAGATGAATGGCAATGAATTGTTCTTCGAAATTTTTTTCATTGATTTTGGCGGCTCCCTACAGGCGCGTCTCATGTTTAATTTGGTACCAACATGGCTGTTTACTCGTGTTGTATAATTATCATACCATCTACCGTGGGAATTTGGTGTATGACTTTCATTTCTACTGGATGATGAAAATTTGTTGTAATCATAATATAATGCAAAAATTATTCATTCGATTTTTAAGTATCATCGAATTTTCAAACTTGTTTCTTTTTTCCGTAAACATTGAGGACATGCAGTATGCGTGCGTTAAGCCATCGATAATACTTGATATATTCGTTTTGCATATCTATAATTAAAACAAACGAATGGACATGCAACTTCGACAACGATAGAAAATCCACAGAATAAAATGAAAACTTATCTGCTTACGATAAAAGCAGATATTTAAATATTTTTCATTCATTTCAATTTCACTTTGTCTGTTTATTTTTCATTAATATCAATTCATTTTAATAAATTGTTTTCGTTCGATATTTTGTTAAACTCTGTGAGGTTGTTATGTTACTTTTGACGCTCAAACTGATTTCTACGTTTAATATTTTTATATTTTTATTGAGATATTCTTTGTAATATATTTCTCCTGGAAGTTATTCAGCATCGGTGTGTTTCTCATTAATATGAATTCTTTTTAATACATTCTTGTTTTCAATCGTTTGATTCACCTTTTGCAATAGTAATATGCTGAAATGTTGAATGAAAGAATGTATATGTAATAAAACATAATGATTTCTCTTATCATTAAACAGATGAATCCGGTCACTTATCAAGATATCAGGTGAAAAGAAGAAGAATCACACAAACTTTGATATTTATTGTGTATCGTCAAGTATATTACCTTCTGTGTTGATTGAAACCTTAAGCACAAAAGATTGATTACGACTCTGTCTTGATGTCCTATAAAGGACCTTGTTTTCTTCACGAGGAAAGTCTAAAACATGTAATCAGAATTAGTGTTAAAGAACCATATATTTAAAAAAGGAGAATGAATTCTTTTGACTCTCTGAGACTCTCTTTTGACGCAATTTAAAATGAAAATAAAGCTCAAGTTGCATACAATAACAGGGTCAATAATTAAATAATACATTTATATTAAAAACAATTTGTTTTCGTAGGATTGGGAAAAGAATGAGCAACTTTACAAAAAATATTAGACTGATCAATAACGAGTACGTTCAACTTATGCATATTAGTTTGAGCAAGAGATGTGGCAATTTCTACCCCATCTAACCCTAAAGAATCAAGGGCACCCATCGGAGTATGACGCCTAGAGGCACCTGCCTATTATACCAACAATTTTCTGTTATAAACAAAAACCGACAAAAGTATGCATCGTAACGGAAACGCAAGGTTGACGGAAGCGGAGTCGCGATACAGTGATCGGAATTATAGAAGGATTCCCGGACGCGCGACACGCGTGACTTCGGATTAGAAAAGGTAAACAAGCGTTCTGGCCAGGTGGCGCGAAACACCGTCTCTCCCGTGGATCGGTTGAAACTCGTACACGCGCGAACAGGTACGCGCATACTTTTCGTACGGATATAGTCGTTACGATGCAGCTGGCTATATAGATTCTTAGGTAATACTAATTGCGCCCGACTGCCGGCTACATAGCGACGCGAGCGAGCGCGTTTACGTAGGCCACACGTGGACTCGCGCACAGACGCCGTCGCCGCGGGGAATAATTTCATTGTGGCTACTTTAATGCGATCGTCGCCGATAAATTATTCCCAGGCTGATAACTCGTGATCGCCAGCCGTAAGAACCGGAATTTACGGCGAACCGAGCCGGCTACGGCTCCGTACGCAAATCCATCGTGCAAATTGAATTGCCTCAATGTCAATAGTTTCTTATAGCCCGAGAAAGAAGGCCGCGCGTCGCGGCGCGTTAACGCGCGTAATCCCCCGCGGTGTTCGCGATGGGTGTTTCTTCATCGATCCAAGCGAAAAATTTTTTTTTTTTTTGCAAGATCAAGACAATGTCGGTGGATTTCATTCCGTGCATAAATGATGGAGTCGAGATGGGATGATTTGTATTGTACTAGGATATTAATTGCGGAGCACGTGCGAGTTCTAACGACTTGGAAGGCATAAAGAGGTCGAAAAGGTTGGGATTAAGATTGAGATCTGTGATTGATTTTATTTGGGTATGCTAGTTTCAATTTTACTTTTACATTTTCTATTTTATTTTTTTACCATTATCCCATCACAACTAAATTTTACTATAAAAATTGAATAATTACAGGAACCTCAAATTTGACATTCATTTTTATTAGTAAATCATCGCTTCATCTTTCAACAATGTTGTAAGATTGGAACACTTTCGGCCCCAGTCCAGCTCGAAGTTTCCAAGTCTAACGTCTTCCAACAGAAATTGTTTGTACGCGAATTTGCAGTCGGAACCTAGTTATGACGATCATTTTTCAACAATAATTTATTCATCCGTAATCGATCGAAGATCGTGGCTGCATGAATCAAAGTGCGTTTACGTTTTTGCGCAAGAAAAACCGCGCAAATGTAATCATTTTGTTGCAATATCCGTGGAACGGCGTGAATTTTCCTGCATCGATTGCCATAGTTGCACAGCGATAAGTGGAGTGACGGGTTTCCGAGAATACTTACAAAAATATATGCGGTACCGAGAATCGGCGTTTCGATTCAGGTCTCGAATCCTTACTTCGAAACCAGACTACGGGAATTAAACGATTAGCTCGTATAGCCAGCGATCGTTCTTTCTTTTCGCTAGCGATAATGCCCCCGAATCGTAATTAAATCTAACTGCCAAAGGATCGATCGCTATTTCTGTAATTCCCCATCGTCCTTGCTTTTTTCGTCGTCGCGCTATAGCAACCGTTTTGTCGGCGATGATCTAGAAAATCTCTTGGGTTCAGCGCCGACGCCGACGCCGACGCGCGACGGAACGACGCAACGTAGGGGCGATAAAAGAGGTACCTAGAGGGAAAAGAGAGCATTTGTAGAGGTCAGGGTTGATGGATTGATATCTTAATTGTGGATTGAACAGCCCTAGAAAAGTGGTAGAGGAAGTATAAGAAAAATTTAATTTTAATAAGAAAATAGACCAAGTATATTACACGTACATTTTTGTCCGAAACGATGGAATCTTGCTTTAATTAAGCAGCGTTGCGTGGCCGAGAGTATTATTTTTTTTCCGGAGGTTGAAAATGTTGGGAAATCGTGCTGCTCTATATCCATGATAGAATCATTCTCTTGGTTTTTTTTTTTATGCATTTTGAAATTATTATTGTACCTATGCCTTTGGTTGTTCCACGTCATAGGATTACGTTGCAAATTTTTTCAAATATTGCTATTCCTGATATTTCAATTTTTCAGGCCTCCAGATTTCATGAAAACAAACCATACTTTTCTATTTTCTAAGTATTACAAAAATCAGATCAGATCTCACACGTTCCTTATCAGTCACATCCAACAATAACCTCAAACAGTTTCAGACTCGTAAAATAATTCAAACTCGGACGACTAATTAAACAGGTAGAAAACGTCGAATTTCGTGAATTCGGCGTGAAGAAAAAGCCAATCTGGCAACCCTGGGACAAGATTCTCAGGCAGGGGGGAAAAATGCCCCAGCCGACTGCCTTAATACCTCATTATGGCCAGGGTTTTTCGCAGGGTGACCCTCGTCGGCGCTCGTCGAGGTATTTTCCCGCGTGATGAGCGCGATTATTGTCTGCCGCGTTCGTCGTTGTTCGGAGATCGATCCGTCGTTGCATGCGCGTCCGCGTACACGTTGTTTTTCATAGATCGTCCGCAACGTGCGGCGACGGTTCGAAGCGAGGGTGGCGGGGAACGCGGGCGATGTCGACTGAAATTGCGCGTCTACGCGTTCTTAGGTAACGCATTGCTCGTTGCGTGAACGGAACTCGGGCTGGTTCGCGTTCATGCGCACACAGGTCCGCCGCGCCGGTGTGCCAGCCCGTGGCAATTGCCACAGTTCGTTTCGCGCACCTTTATTTTTGCTTTGCGTGAGCGCAGGTGCCTTCGTCGGGCACGTGACGTCGCCACGATGTACGTGTATGTATGCATACGTGTATCTGCGTTTACGTAGTATGTACGGCTATTAGGTAACGCGTCGATAGTGCGTGAATCGGATTTGCTCGACGTAATACTCGCCCGTCCGTCTACAGGGCGATCCATCGATGCGCGGGAATGATCGTGCTCGAGAATTTTGTCTCGAGTAGACTTGGGAAACTTTTCGTCATTTTTTTTCGGAAGTGTACTGGTCGAATTATGGTTCGAATACTGGAGTAGCTGTGAATAGTTGACTCTTCGAAATCTAGATCGAATGCTTGACTACTCCAAATAGGGCACGAATATTTGACTACTTCAGATACAGTTCGAATACCTAACTACGCCAAATGCACTAAGAAAAACACAACAAGTTGAATTACTCATGAAATAAAAGTTCGTTTCTTCATGTTATTTTTTCTGTTCCAAGAAGGCAGTCGCAAAGTGATGGCTCTTCGCTGAAGCTCTTAGTCGATAAATTGATTTATAATAGTCACCGCGACTCGTTTTAACCTCCTCAGGGATATATCTACCGCTAGTTGTGAAATTATTTGAAATGTTCTACAATAGAAGTATACGTCGAAACGTCTTTCATTCCAGTAATCGACATCGCGAACATTTCCCCTGGAGTAAAAACCCAAACATCGCTGTTTACGAAAAATATGAATACGAAAAAAACAAACCGTGGTCCTCGAACCTTTTCGACTCTATAGGGTTAAGGATACGTCTAAGACCCGTTCGCAGCGTTTCGAGTCAAAGTCGACGCGTGGCGGCGATAAAATTCGCCTCCTGGTGCACGCGCGAGCGTTGATACCGCGACGGTTTTTTCCAAGCTAAATTTTTGATAATGGGTGTGCAATTGAAACGAGTCTGTATTATTTTACCAGAACCTTGGAATTCGAGAAACGTCGATTAAAGCGAACGCGAAAACTTTGAATGTGCCGTTAGAGTCGGCAGAATTCAACGTCGCGAAATAACGTTGAAATAAGCGGGCGACCGTAATCACGTACGCAAATGCATCCTTAGATCAAAATGTGCACGCTTGCTCCTGTTGCATACTCGTTAAGCAGGTATCTGTACCACGTATCTGCTTGCACGTGTTTGTTTCGTTTCTCTTTTTTTTTTCTTCATTTCGGCGAAATCAAATAAACAACATTCGAACGCGACACAATCGGTTCGTTGCTACGTGGATAAAGCGGAGGGAAGAAGATTAATCTGAGACCTTAGATGACCTGTTCAAAATGCTTATTTCGTGATTGTGTAATAAGCACCTCGTGACATTTCCATCGGTCAATCAGACGTTCTTATTGTGCCCGATGAAACTGTACGTCGAACGGTAACACGTGTTCCGACGCTTTTTCCATTTTCGCTGCTTCTAATCTCGTTTGATGAGGTCTTAATTACCTGGTCGCGGTCGGTTCGACAAGTTTCCACTTGCAATATTTTTTGAACTATTTGCCTCGATGAATAACTGTGAATTAAATAACGTGTCATGTAGATTAGTCTCATTGATACTGGAAACAATGCCTACGTTCATTCATCTCGGTTAATTAAGTGGAATGAACTTGGATTAAAATTTTGTTTAGATTATTCAGTTGGAGTAGATGCCAAAAGGTGCTATTATAAAACATAAATTCTTCCTACTAGAAATAGGGGATTTATTAAATTGATATATTATTTCCTCAAGAATCAAGTACAATGAAACCAATTCGTAAATTTGACAGATTAGAATAATTACATAACTAATTACTTACAAATGAAATGTATGTTTGGAATTTAGTACCATTTACAATAATTGATTAATACATGTTAGAGCGATTTCACGCATAGCAGGTATTCATCGAATTGCTTAATTAATTGTTCAGGTGAGTTTTTCTTTTAAATAACGCAATGTGTGTTTAATTTACACATTTCTGTTACCAGCTTTTGTATCGATAATTCATTTTAGAGCTGAATCCATTTACCGATTCATTCAATTAGTATGCTATCGCAAGAACCAGATTGGTATCGGCTGATCTATGTCCGACGTCGACGGTTTGCGACTACTTATTAACATGATTTCTCGAGGGGAAGTGAAAAAATGAAAATCTACGATCCTGGCGTTAACTATAAAATTCCAACATTATGTTATTCTGTATAGTGATGAATCTATGTTATAATTATTCATAAATATATTAAAATCCAAATTTTAAAGGGAATTTCATTTAATAACATTTATGGACAATGTTCACATCTTATATTTTTAATTTCAGTTGTAAGTCGAAGAAGTACTGTTAAAATTTTTTTTTGAAAAATCTGTAAAGCAAATAAATTTTAAATTTCACACAAGTACATTTTATACTTCAGAGAATATATAATAATACAAATTACGACAGTGCAGAAAGTTTTTCTATGTTAGAATTTCAACTTTTTCAATTTTAATTTATTTGCAAAATGAATAACTTTGATCGCGTAAACGGCAATTTTATACGATACAAACTAATACTTCAATCGCGAAGATACCCCAAGAAAAACAAGTTTAGGCAAACAAACGCTTTGCGTTAAATTTCCACGAAGGGTATCTTCGTCGATTGAACGTATAATCGGGCAAATTGTTTATAACACGTCCAGAGCGCGGACCCGCGATATGTCTCAATTAAAAATCCGCAGCTTGCGTCGGGGTGTCAAAACATTTTGCACGCCATTAATATAAAAGCGTTCCGCGAACGCGCGCGCGCGACCACGTGCCAACAAAGTTATTCTAATTAATGGCAGCCCGTTCGGTATTGTATAATTCTGTTTACGCCGGTGGTCCCCGTGAATGCGTCACGCGCGCACCAAATTCTGCGGTTGATCGTTAAAGGGCCTTTCACCTATGTGAACCAAACAAGAGAAAAAACTGTGTTTCTTCAAGATTTTTTTCTCTATGAAAACCTTCAAAGGTTCTGAAGCTTCTCGTCGTATTCCTTTCATACTTTGTAACAACAAATTCGCATCATAAAACTGTATTTGCGTAATGTAACTTTGATAATTACGAGATTTCACGTTAAATTTTATTATTATTTTTATTTTTATTATGAGGAATGGTGACACTTTATGTTTTTGTCCATGAAAATCATGGTGTTTCTGCAAGACTTTTTTTTTATGGAAGATTGTAATGTCGATTAGTTTGGAGCTCCACTCATGTGTTTTCCATACCTTTAATAATGTGTAATAATAGAAATTACGTTAGTAACATGTTATCGTTTGATAATTACGAGTTTTCCTACTGAATTAGATTTTCAATATATGAACAGTGATTATATTTTACATTTTCGACTTCGAATCCTGGCACAATTTGACTAGATGAGTTACATTTATTGGGACGTGCTCGAGTAAACGACAAGCAAAAAGGCTTTTTAACGCGATGAATAATTCGCGTGAGTCGCTCGATAAACACAATGTCATCAATCAAGGACACCTCGAGGAATTATTAATTTCCCAGATGATTCGAAAGATGCGCGTATTGTCGCGGCAGGAAATCTTTTTCACTGGGTCTTTCGGAACCGCGGGAAACTTCGTAATATCCGCGACGATTACACGCTTTTGCATGCGTAGCAGTTTCTTCTCGCGGTAGTTTTATAACCTCGCGTCGCGCGACGCGTTTAATGAGAACCTTTTGCTTTTAAGCGATCTTGCGCGCATGTAATTTCTTAATAAACATACGCGATGCTAAGCGTAACGTTACGCGATAGCCCAGCGTGTTATATAATGGGAGAATAAATAAATTCGATAAGGAGAGTGGAGCGAATTTCTTAAAAGTATCGCGAGAAATCAGTGAAAAATAGTAAGGGCTGTCTGGGAATCGAAACACTAGTGTTATTTATACTTGGACTTGCATTTACTATGGTTAAAATAAAAATTTGTAGTTCACAAGGTTGGTTATATGACTGATTAGTACAAATTTTATTGCACTTTGTAAACATCGATTATTTCTGTGTATAGTGAGATGATTGAATGATCGATATTTTCTTGTTTTGTATGGGGATTTTAATTACTCGTCTAAAAATTAACCAAAATTTTGATATCGAACCTTTATTAAACTTCGTGCTGAGTCATACTTCTACGGACGGACGTTCCCCACTCCTTTTCACTGTTGGTATATCTTTTTTACAATATTAATCTTCGTTTCAATACGACGAGGAGCACGTGTAATGTAGATTTCTTTTTACTTCACTGGTGGTTGGAACTAATGATGGAGCTTTTACGATACATGTATGTTGGAATTTATGATAGATTCAATTTTTTTTAAGAAGTTGGACACACGTTATTCTTCGCGAAGCACATGCAACGTATAGGCCAATACCACGAGACCTTTGAAAATGAAAATTTAGAAATTGAAAATAAAAGTCTAAAGTCTATTAACTTTTCGAATTTGAAATTTTATAAATTAATATATAAACGTTGCGAACATTTGCAGTGAGTCTGTTGTAATAGTTATGAAGGGAACTCTTCTAGATTGATTTGTTATTGTGAGTAACGCAGTTTGTAATTTTAATTAATGTATACTTTTCTAACATTCACATACACTGAAATTGAATTAAGAGGACTAAAATTCTACTTAAAAAAAAGATTACGCTATCGACACTAAAACTACCATCCAAGTAAATGTAACCCAAACATGTAAAATTCCTTTTGAAAATCGCTCAAATATTAGGTAACTCTTTTGCCTCAATTTTGGAAACCCTTTATTTGAACGCGACGCACGCTATCAGTGAATGTGCCAAGGGTAGGAATGCTTCTACGACAAATTTTACGAAAATTTTTTCCGGTTTCCTTGCTCGCAGGTTAGCAGGTGAAAAAGAAAGGGTGGGAAAAGGGAATCCCTTCACCAGCAAGTTTCAAGGCCCTGTAAATCTGAAACATCGACGTTCGCCTCGCGAGTAATCGTCACCCTCGTTTTTCCTCGGCCTGGCGGGACAGCAAAGGCTTACTTTCCAGTCCAGGCGATAGTGAGGGGGGTGGTTGGATGGTAGTGGGTGGTTTCCGAAGGGACGCGTGTACCCGTCACGTCACAAAGCGTCTGGGCTCCAATCAAGCGTTAAGGGGAGACCACCGGGCGTCGTGGCGTAGAATTTGCAACTATGCTAATAAGAAGCGAGCCGAACGGACAGCTAATGGCTGCCGTAGAGAAAAAGGACGAGCAAAAGTGCACAATGAATTCGCGAGGTCGTGACGCCGGGTGAGGAAGGGAGAGAGAACGATCGCCGGAGACAAAGAGGGTTGGGAGAAGGACGAAAGGGTGGAAGGAAGAAAGAGGATAGAGGGACGGAGGGCGACCACGGATCAATCGTAGCCTTCCGTGTTCCCTGCCCTTCCCTCGGTCGCTCTCACCCACCCACCCCCCCGGCGCCCCGTGCTGGGCCCTCCCCCTTCGTTTGCCCCTTCACCCTGCCGACTTGCACCCCCTGCAACTCGTCTCTCCGCCCGACCACGCTCTCCCAACCCTCTCCCTCCCTCCTGCTCCTACACCCTTCTACTCGGTGCAACTCTCAACCCTCTATCGCCGTACTTGCACCGACATGCACGCGTCGTTACGCAGGCCCAGACCCGTCGGCCAGACACAGACTCTTCGTCTTCTCCAGCCACCACCACCCTCCCCCCTTGTCCCTCTGCTCGTTCAATTCACCCACCCACCCCTCGCAGAGTCACCGAGTTCCTCCCTTCAGACATTCGTCCGTTTCTCCTTACACACCCCCGTTCGCGTTTCTCCGCACGATTTTCTTCGTCCACCCACCCTTCTCCTTTGTCTTCTGCCAGTTTCCCTCTCGGTTCCTCCCGCTGTCATCCTACAACCTGTCTCGCTCCCCACTTCCGTCGCCCTCCCACACAGAGAGTCGAGCACGGCGCACAGAGTAGGTCAGTGGCGTGAATGATCATCAGTATTTGCACGGTGTGCGTGCGTGTGCGTGTGTAGGTGCGTCCCACCACGCAGCCGCTCGCCTGCACCCCCGCCCGTGTCGCACGCACCCTCGCGTGTCCGCGAGAACGGTGCCGACTGCGAGATCATTTTTGATTCTTTAAGGACGGAGGAGAAATGATGCTCGATTTGTTTTTTGGGGTGGTAAGGTTGATGTGGGTTGTTTAGAGAGGGGAGGAATTTTCTATTCGGGGATGGGAGATGAAAGTTAATCGTTGAAGTAGTTTACAAAGGGGGAATACAATGTTACATAAATATAAAATTGAGGAGTCAGTCAAATTTTCAGAGATAAAATGCAAGGCTATTATACGACAACTTTGTTTGATGATTGACGTTCGAAAATTCAGAGAAAAATAACCACATTTTTAAAAATAATTACGTTACATCAATTCTATTCAATAGATAACTAAAATTGATCATTTCAATGCTTCCCAAACAATCTTCTTGGTGCCTGAAAGACTCAGAACGACAACTTTATTAATTAACTAGCAAACAAATTCCACGTCCCTCGCTCTCTAAGCACCTTAGTCGACGAAACTTAAACAGAACCTTCTCTACATCCAAGTAAAAAAATGTCCAAAACGTGAAGTCAAGCCTCTTGACTCCCTAACACTTTTATACAGCACCGTATGCTTACAAACATAACTATACACACACCCTAACGAAGACCGCATTGTCTCTTCGCATTTATTCGCAAAGGTCACCACTCGCCTATTTTCGTCGTGACGCGTCGCGCGATTCAAGAACAATCGCGAGGCAAATCCCGATGAAATCGCAGATTTTGATATCAGTTATACACGGTTACCAACGGATTGCGTAACTCGAACTCTATCTTGCGGGCTGTCATATCCGAGCGAAGGATGTGTGCGCGGGAATTGCACCGTGAATTGGACGAGTTTCACGGCCCCGACCTTGGGGCGGTTTAACTAGTTTTCACAACTTCTTGCGTTACGTTCCGCGGGATTATTTTTACTTCCCGGTTAAGTATACGCGCACGTGTACGCGCATACACGTATGTCTGACCACGATCGTCAGATTTCCCTTTTTCGCGTGTTTTCTTTTCCCCGTTACTATGATGCCTCGAGCCCTGGGATAACCAATAGAGGATATTTTTACCTTTGTGCGCGTCTTTGTTTCGTTTAAGAAACAAACTATTCATTTTTTAGGCATTTTTGAGTATTAGTGATGAATAGATAGATTACTGTTTTTTTGTTTTTGTTTTTATTCTTTAGCTCAAGGGACAGTGAAGCCGTGATTAATTTTAATAACCTTAAAGGAAATTGTGGTTTATGCTAACTATCTATTATCCATAATTGCAGGCCTTAAGTATTAACATATTCTTTTTTCTATGTCTATAATGAAACATCTTGAAATTTAAATCATCTAAGATATGGTAAATAATAAATGTTTGAAACTGTAAACTGGATATAATGATAAATTGTGTGGAACAACAAATTTTTATAATAGAATATCGATGTTGAGCATGTACGACTACCCTTATGTCATCAAATGAATCTCGGAGATCGCGTATGCTCGTACATTTTTGCCCTTCGTTCCATGATTCAAAAATCGAACGTCGCTAATTGGCAAACGACGCGGACAAAGGGAAAACTGTGCCCGTAGCGCGCGCACTGTTCGAAAGGCAAACATTAATTCAATTAAATTTCGTCATTATTCGTTGCGTTACGGATTTACGCAACAGAATATACATCGGATTACACGTACTCTTTATTTTTGTGTCTGCGTGTATCGGCGAGAATGAAACGAGTACAGAATGGTTAAAAGAATAAATAGTCCCCATTTTTGCACTATCTCTTACTGTATCAAAGATACTAATAATTATTATTTTCGCACTGAAATTTCATTGAGTATATTTAAAGTCGAATTTTCCAAGTACTAAGATTTTTCTTCTCTTGAAACGACGACGAGTGAATCAATGTAAATTGCATTCATTGTATTGCAAAAGCTAGTGCATTATCGGGAAGAAAAGTGAAACGACGAATCGTGTAATTAAGAAAATCGAAGGTGGCTCGAGGAAAGGCAGAAAGGAGGGAATATATTTTTTCCAAGCCAAGAACCCCAATGGTGGCTACATCGTCGAGTCGAGTTAGTTTATGGGGACCGGAGTCTATGTAGACGTCTCACGATCTAACCTTACCCAACCTCCATCCCAGCCTTTCCTAGCTCTAGCCTAGCCTAGAGCTGTGTAGGAGAAGTGCACTCCACCACACTGCACGGACGTCTGCCTAGTATTGATCCTCGGCTCAGCTACTGGCTACCTTTACCCACTAATAATTCTTGTCAGTCTCTCGCAGGCTCGACGATTCAGGCCCATCTTCGGAACCATTTTTCCAAGACGTCGTTGGAAAAAAATTGAAGGAAGTCGTCGACGGTAATCGCCCCCTTTAAAATGAACTACGACGTCCCTGATCGCTGGTCTGTTTGATTTTATCACCACGACGTGTCCCGGTGTATTAACGCAACCCCAGCTCAAATTCTTGCGATAGGAAATTCTCTTTATTCGAAAGAAAATTATGTTGAAAGTGTGAGAAAATTTTGTTAAAAATCGTCTGTGATTATGCAGCCATTTCGATTTTAAACGAGCTTTGATTGGATTGGGAATTTAAACAGAGGTATTGATTAGTTTGAAGGATGTATTTATTAAACATTTTGTAAGTGCTCTTGGTGTTCATTAATGTGGCGAAAGTAAAATATAAAAAACGCGGGGAATATGTTATGAATTTTAAAAGAATGTAGAATAAAGAGTTGAACAAAAGTTAACAATTCAAGAAAATTGAAGTGATGTACAAATTGAGGCCTCAAAAGTTCTAAAATTTCTAAATTCTCGAGGGTGAAAGTGAGTGTACCATGCTGTACTTAAATTTAATATTTAACCCTTTATTACATGTAACGCGATCGATCGAAAATCCAATAAAAAGCTTCCTTTGATGTTTGCTGAGGAAATTTTACGGAATTTGCATATAGTATTTTCTTGTGAGGTCACTTATTAATTTTAGAGGTTTCGAGAAATAAAATAAAATTCATGCATCGACGAAACGCTTCTCCAAGTAGACTTATTAATAATATCTCCGTGACTAAAACTTCAAATGTACACCTTCAATAATTAAGATTCATTAATTTCGTCGATTCAATTTACTTAAAATTTCCTCCTGCTCGCTTGTATATGAACTGCCACGTTCGATGCACTCCAGTTTCGGATAATTTTGAACAGTATCAACTTTTGTTTTTCTTATATAATATTCACATATAGTATTAATATATGTTAATGTAAGTATAGAATCACCTTTAGGTCCAATAAAGACGTTCTTCAAATATACTCAAACATGCGTTCCTAGTTCTTTAAGGAACAACTTCGTCAAGGATTAGAAATCTTCGATAAATCCCGAAGAATTCTCTGAAAGTTGAGGGCATCGATAGAACGGGGTTAGAAGAAGCAATTACACAGCCAACCCCCTCCGCGATTGAAACCCTCCTTCAATCTGAAGCGCGGGCTTTCACCGTATCTTCTTACGTTCCTGCCCAGCCGCAGATACCACTCGATTAGTTCCGATAACGATGGTCTCGATATTTCGAGACAACGCAAGGCAACGGCATCAGCCTCGAGTAGTGGTTAGAACGTCGAGGACGACGATGTACCCGTCGTCGTAGCCGATAGACCCGCGTCCCTTAACGACGTTCTGCGCCGCGGCGTCGAGACACGGAGGTTCTATATCACGATGCTGCAAAATGTATGCCTCCTGGTGATAAACGGAGTCAACCACCCCGTCCCACCAGCCCCTCGTACCATCTTCGAGCCTCCCCTAACACTTCTAACCTCCAGTGGTCTCCCCACTTTTCGCCCACCACCCTTGGTCGAGTATCTCTTCCTCTTCCGCCCAACGTTTTACACATCCGCGACTACAACCCCTTTTTGGTTTCAGGACACCCCCTAAACGCCACGCAATTCGATCACGCGTTGACTGTTGAACTAATAAAGGGCTCCTCCAAGGGGATGGTGTGGATTGTATATTTTTTATTTTAAAAGGAAGGTTAGAAGGATAATGTTGTTGTCGTATAGTATAAAAATAAATATTATTGGTCTACGAGTCCCTAACGTAAAAGTGATGGTTTATTTTATATTTAAATTCACGAGGAGCAGTTTTTCAACCCTGGTAGCGTCTTTCCACGAAGGTGTTAAATTATCGTTTTCCATTTTTCATTTTGGTAGGGACCACATTCGCGTATGGACTGTAATTAGCTACAAAGTAATCAGATACCGGTGCGAATACCTTTATTATTCGCGCAGGTATCTATTTAAGTTTTATCTTCAGAAATCGTAACTTCCTGTCCATTAATTCGCTGCTGTGCACTATGTTTAATACGGGTTTGGACAATAGTGAAACCATTGCGCTGATCTGATGTTAATTCAGGGTTATATTTCAATCCCGCAGTTTGTATAATGAGTTGCTTGGCAGTATTATGTTTCGGTGCTGTTTCACCGTTGCTTGTTTTTAACAGAATTTCGGTACCATTGACAGGATAATATATAATACAAACAAATAATATTGCAATAGTACCATTCGAATAGTAATATTCCAGTAATGATATTTTGTTAGCGATATCCGTATAATGATATCCAAACATTATTATCCTAATAATGGTATCCGAAAAAAAAATGTTTTATAGTGATATTCAAATTATAATACACTAACAATGATCTTTGATTCATGATATTCGCATAACGATATCAATAAATGATTTTCTAATACCGCTATTCAAATAGTGATACTCGGTTGGAAGGTACTCAAATACGGCGATACTTCAAGTGCAACCAGATTATTTAAATTCTCACAAAATATTTGAATATTCAAGTCCCGAGCGACGCATGTACAGTGATCTATGTACCGTGCCTCTTGCGTTGATCTTTGACTTCCATCTTTTTCTTGTATTCAAACCGTTACGCACGAGGCTTTCATTCCCTTTCGGCTTTTTGTTACCCGATTTTTTGCGCCTTCTCCTACCCGCGGGTAATTACGAATTTTTGCGTATTTATCGCATCGCATGCATAATTCATCGCCGCTCGACGCTGAAAAAAAAGATTACGCGTGCACGTTAGGGGACACGGAACATTAGCATGTCTTTTCTTTTTCGATCGCAATATAGTAATTGTATGTTTTCGTATCCGGGGCTACCATACATACATTGTATTTAATTCAATCCTAACCGCAATTACCCTACCGTGTGTACGTGTATTGCTTATATTGAGATTAGTTTTTTGCGAAAACAGCAATTTGCACATCGCCTCTAACGCGTACACATAGTTGCTTTATTCATTTGGTTAATGGAAGAAGTAGGATTATTCAAGCAATAATACAACTTGTGTGTCGAAAGCTGTGCTTGTTTTATCAATTTTAACATAGATTTCTATAATCAAGCATAACTTCGTTCTCCAAAACACCAAGATCTTCCATATTTACACTGTCTCTGTTCTTTTACAACAATTTCATTAATTTGAAATATCCTAACGCTTCTATCAAGTAGATTAAGTCTCATTCTTTTACATACACCATACTTTGATTTGCCTTTTTCTGCCAGCCTCCGCCCTTTATTAAATTTCATAGACTCACTATGTCACCCTAAAGGACACCCTCGAGTGCCAAAGACCCGAATTGCAATTAATAATTTACCAATTTAAACGAAAAAAAAACCTATTTTGAAGTACCTGGTCCAACCTGACCGTCCTCAGTTCGTGTTAAACAAAGAAGAGATCGAGGCACCGCGTGGCAAGCTGGGGAGAATCGGATTCGCTTTCGGTGGTCGTATATGCACATGTGGCTGCTTATCGCTCGCGGTGCACGGGGCACGTGGGTGGGACGGAGACGGGGCGATATGCACACACACGGTTATCCGATGCAGCGTGGTGCACCGTCGAGAGAGAGTACAAACGGCTGAAAGCGAAACGTAAACAAACAGGTCTTCTGTTTCATCCAAACCAAATAGCGGGGGAGTGAAACTGCGGCGCGCGGGCTGTCGGCGGCCCGCCGAGCGCGGAAAACTTTCTTCCCTTTGTTTCCCATTATATTTCCACATTACTTTTTTAAACGCCCCGTTAAATAGTAAGCGCCGCGAGTCTCGCGCAATTTTATCCGTTTTAAAAAGCAAAAGAATAGACGGGACGGAGTGGGGCGGGCAGGAAAAAAATAGGAAAAATAGAAAGAAGGTGGAAAAAAAGGTGAAACAGAAAAGAGAAAGAAATAAGAGAGGTAGCAGGGAGAGTGGGCGAGGGAAGGAGGAAAATGAGAGAGGCGGAGGGGAAAAAATATACCCCTGGCAACGAAAATTCGCGCTGGTTTCGAGCGCAGGAAATACTTGGGTCGCCGTTGTGTGTATTCTATTTAATCGGAACGGTGAAGTGCGTTTTAAGTGGACGTTTCAGGGGATCGGTGCTCGGTCAATTTATGTGCATCATTACCGAGACTGATTGAATACCTGGCTGCCGCCGCTGGTGCTCCTTTCTCTTTTATTTTTCATCCTCTTTTCGGCGCGAGTGTCGTCTGCCGGAATTAGCGACCCTGGGGGAGTTAAATGAAAACGTTCGAACGAATTTTAAGGAGAACGGGACGTTTTTGTTAACGACCCCTCCGCGTTGTTTATTTCGGTTTTTAGTTTTATTTAGGCGCCCTCGTTGCGCTGGGCCTGTGGCATTATGGGTGTCAGAGTAAATATTCATTGATACAGTGGGTGTTGATGATGCTGGAGGAAGATTTGTGAGTGTTTAAAATATGTCTTGATACTTTCAATAATTGATGATTTTGGAAGAAATTTTTTAGACAACTGGTGAGTTTCTTATCAATGGATCTCAACAACGTCAGAATTTGGCATTCTTCTCGTGGAATGTAAAGTGTTTTCCGATACCTTTGATGAAAAATAACTGCATCTATGCCTTCTAATTGCAAATTCAAGCCTGATTGACTCCTCATAACCCCTTCTGTTTCCTTCTGAACTTCCTTTAAAGGGCCTGAGAAGGTGCCACAAAACGCACTTCGAAACAGGGCACCACGCTTTGCACTTCCACTTCCTCACCCGCAGTACATTGCCACATGCTACCACCTGCCAGTACGCCTAGCCGAAAAACCAGCATTGCACATGAAAAAAGCCAATACATCGGCGCGTTTGCGTCTGGCGCGTGAAAGACACTGCAACGCAAACATTTTCCACTGGCAATGGCAATTGTTCGTGGAATAATGTCTCGCCACGGCACAAAGAGAACTGGTATCTGCAGTCGATTCCACGTAACGGCCAAGGTAAACGCATGCAAGTTGTGAAACAAAAAAAAAGTGCGGAAGGGATTGCGCGTGCACGTCGATAATCGTTCGTCAAGACTATTACACGTTGTTCCCCTTTGTGGCGCGAAACCGATACAACGAACATTCCTTTTCGTGTCCGCTTTTCTAAACTCGAGCCCTTTTTAACGGGCGACGAGGTCTCCTCACGCGCAATATGATTCTTCTGAAGCCACGTTGTTGTTCAATTTTATTCACCGATCAAAGCGTTCCGTTTAACGGGGTTAAAACGTGCGCTCGAGTCGCGGGGCTCCCCAGCTTTTTCGGAGAGTTTAAATGAAAATGCTCCGACGATATGCCGTTGCGAAAATTATTTTCCCATGCGAGAGCTGGATCAGCTATTCGGATACTATCGGTTCTTTGAACTGGGAATCCGTCGAAACTATAGGTGTGGCGACTCTCGAAGAATTTTTTCGTTTAGATACTTTTTGATCGACAATCTAATACCATGAAAATTGATTTGAATGCAAATGGTGTGAACATTGATTGAAAACGATTGAGTCGAGTACGAATTTTCGGAAATCATAATCGAATACAAATTTATTCGAACGACTATTTAATTATGTGTTAATTAATACCAATACACATATAATTGCGTCAAAATTTATTCGAACGACGATTTAACCAAATGCTATTTAGATGAAATCTTAGTCGAATATTATTGAAATAAATCCTTAATCAAATAGAAATATATTCGAATGAAAACTGACTCGAGCAAGAATTTAATTGAATAATAATAATTAATAGAAATAAGATTGTACTTTAATAAATTTCCATTTCACTTCTGTCGTCAAAGGCCTATCGTACTCAGCTGGGAAGAAAACAGCTCTCTCTCTCTCTCTCACTCTCTCTCTCTTTGGTTGATTTTACGTGGCAGCCGAGGTAAAAGCACGTTACGAGCGATGCGTAGTTATTCAGGCGAATAAATGAGCAGGCTGCGGAAGGTTGTGAATCATCGCGCGAAACGAATTTCACGGTGTCGGTCCGCCGGTCTGGTCGAAAAAGCCCGGCGGCTGCTGAAAAAATGTATCCGTTAGGATGCAGAGATGACTTAGGAAAGAGCCACGGTGGAGCTTCAAGGAAAATTTATCGAGATGGAATACGATGGAAAGGGAACACGTAAGCGAGAAAAAATTCTTTCCTCGGCTAGCAATTTGCTTTCGGGTAAATTTAACCTATCCTCGAATTTGTATGTACCTTATGAAAAATGATGCTTCACTGTGGTGATGTTTCGTTTATATAATATTAGCTTGATTGTATTCTACATTTTTTTCATGTAGGATAAAATAGCGGTAGGTAAGCTCCATCTCGAAGTAAACTCGTAAATTTATTTCGAGCAATTTCAGGAAATTAATGGGGACACTTGAATTCCACTTAATTTGAGAAATAATTAAGGGTTTTGAGCTGGAAGCTCTTATAAGCTTCAAGGATTTTCCTGGTTCTTTAATTTCAGACGAAGCACTGCTATCTGATAATCATCACAGCCAGTGCGATACAAATTTTGTTTAACAATCTTGAGGTTGTCCAAGTTTCACCACAACCAAATTAAAAATTACAGCTCGTGATTGCGAATTATTCTGAACGAACCTTGAAGGTCGTACTAATATTTTTAGAGATTTTCGTTCTATTCTTCCCGAGTCTCTCGCGGGTATTTCGAAAGCAGCCACTGACAACGCGTTCCCGCGTAGTCGCATGGAAGTCGAGGCAGTGAAAGGAAAGATTGGAGTAGCGGGCGAGGACTGGGACCAGACAAGGAGAGGAGCAGGGCGGTCTCCATGGCGATTCGTTGACGTAGGGCAAAGAAGTAGCTCATCGTCACGCTGCCTGCCATCTGCGTGCTACTGCCTCCGCAAATGACCGATCTCCAGCGGCTTCTGTTACGGGGGCAGGCGCAGCATCGCGTGGAAGATCGCGAGATACTCGGGAAAGAGAAATGAAAAAGAAATTTCCGCGCTGCGTAGAGGCACAACCTTGCGTGAATGCGTCTAGTACCAGGTCATTCCATAAATTCGAGACACTTTGCAAATTAATATTTAAATATTGTGAAATAATCACCCTTTCCTTTCGTTTATTTGGAACAGTCATGGCATCGTTAGAGAATTTCTGTGGTTTTTTTGGATGAATAATTTTTGAGTAAACAGGCTTGGTAGACGTGACAGTGTTTGTTAAGTCAACTGAATTCAAACTCAGTTATGAAAATACAAATAAATTAGAATAACGCGATTGGCAGAAATTTAATATTTTGGAATACATCTCTGAACAAGTTGTCATCTGTAAACACATAAAACTTATTTCGTAAATGAATGACGCAAGTTCCCACTCTCTGTTATTCAAAAATTCCCAAATTCTGTTTTGCCATCGGTATATTTCATATCGAGTGCATCGTATTCGCGAAATACCTGATTAATTTTGAGTATCAATTAGACTGCAACATTTCATCGAAATTGCTTTTGTAAACACAATTTTCCCAGTGTGGTATTTCATTACATTTAATGCAACGTTGCGCGGTTTGCAAAATAAAAGTCGATATCTTGAAGAATGAAAAGAATGAAAAAAGAATCTTGGGAGGAGTTTACTTGAACTTTAAGTATACCTACATTATATTTCTTGAATTCAATCGCACTTACGGAAGTCCAAAACTCGAGACACGCAAGGACTATTCTTTTCCATAAAGGGAAACCAAAATCGTGACTGAGGAGGTTAAAAAACAATTACGACGGCCCAGCGCGTAATTTAAAAGGGTATTAATAAATTGTGTTTAATTGCCGGTGCGCCCAGGTTGCGTCCGTGCAGCGGAGATTATGAGACCTTGAAAACTCGAAGGGAAACGACGTCACGGTAAAAAATCCCGATCCGCGCCAGTGAACCGTCACCAATGATTACACGCAAACGTACAGGTACCATGCGAAGCTGCGATACACGATAACAATAATCTGGTGTCAATTATCTGATTGGTGAAGTTCCTGAAAAGCAATCGTCGCGCACATGCGTATCGATTTCTGATACATCTACGTATATATGTATATGTTCGTCCCTTAATTTCGATAATGCACGTTTCATTAATTAAATTAATTCATTTTCTAATTACGCGGCCCACTTTTAACCCACCATACAATACGAATTAACGAGGACGTTACTAGAACATTGGAGAATTGGCTATGATTCCAATGTATCGCGGCATTTCTTTCACAGCAAACATTGACGCGGTGAAATTAATTTGTGGAGTCAATCGATTCATGGCGGAGTTGGGAAGTAATTATTCTGGCGATTTTTTATTAATATTGGGCACGTTATGGTGTGTATTAATGTATGTTTATTAATATTTATATTTTGAATAAGAATCATTCGATCGCGTTAGGATTAAGTTAAAATATTTATTTTATCCCAAAGATTATTCAATTATTACAAGTTACTCTAGCTACTTCTCTGCCTATTCTCAAGAACGAAATAGAATTTTGTTAATATATATTGCTACGTGCTTTTAAATGTTTTCAAATACAGTACAATTGTACGGGTCGATAGGTTCAAATCTTCGTTGCGTGTATAGACTAACCAATAAGTAGAGATGGCGGTATTTCAGGGTATTTCTTCCTTCACAGAAAGGATCAATGCTGAACCAGGGACTGAAGCTCTAGGTGGAGGCGATCACGTTCCTCTAATTGTATATAAATCGATTATTTGTTACCTTCTCTCTACTGAGATTCGTACGCTCAGCACGCATTGTGTGCGAAATGGAGCACAGTTTTTTAGAACCATTAAAAAAAAATACACTCTCTATTTTTACGTATGAATCTATATAGCATGGAGATTCAATTCGTAATTGCATTTGAGAAACATATACTTTTCGTACACCTAATCGTTCCGGAGCCTACAGTGACATATATAAAAATAATAGACACATATACATTTACATACATATATTTTATACATAATATAATCGAAATGTACATAATACATATGTATAAACTGTATGAAAATTCATGTCGTCCACCATATATAGAAATCAAAAGAAAAGTAATCGATCGTATTCACAGACACGTAAGTATACTTGCAGATACAAACTGTCCTTAATATCCCGGAGGACATTGAAATCCTAACGATAGCCGAGTTTTCCAAGCGTGAGACATCTGCGAGTCGGCCCGTACGCGTGGCCGATCTGTCTCGCAATTTCCTTAACTTTGCGGAACCGCGAAACCGGTCCGAGCAGCTTTTTCGCAATCGATTCGTCTCGGTGCTCGCTGATTCAGTAGCCTTCAAAAGGATCGGCCCGTTTTCTGGACGCGAACCGATTCGAATCAGTTCTTCCTCGCATCATAGACGCCTCTTTGTATCAGCGATGTGAAATTGTTCCGCGAGCAAAAAACCACCCCTCCCTCCGAGTCCAGCCGAGCGTTCCTCCTTTCCTCTCTTTCCTCGGATTAATTCATTAAATACTATTTTATTAAATTACCAGAGACATTAGTGATAGAATATTTCCTTAATAGGAGGTCAAGGTTTGGGATATAAATGGTCGATTTTGTTTTATTAAATAGAATAGTTTATGTTGCATACTTTTTGGACTCCTCTGGCAATTGACACGACTTGCTAGGATTAAGTTTTACTGGTGATAACATCATAAAACTAGACTGTATTCTAGATTTCTTTCATATTCTAGTCGATGAAGAATCCAAAACTTCTCTGAACATATTAATCCATCTGCACTATTATCCACAACCCAGAGGTCAGTTTCCACCCACCAGGCATGAATATTAGTCCATAAAAAAATCCCCTACGTTGACACATCTTTTAGTTCTGAATCCCTCCATCAATAAAACCACAAAAACGCACATTGTTGCAACCAACCCCTATCCCCTTTCGATACAAAAGAAATCAAAGGGAGGGGTTATCAACCAAAAATCGTGGTCGTTCGTCAAAATTTAATTTCTCTTGTATCGCGCTTTTCTCGCACAGGTCCATAGATCTACGTCGAAGCCGGAGTTAATAGACAAAGCATGGAAAAATCGTAAATTGTCGGGGCTCTCTAGTTTCGAAGCGTGTTAAAAATATGGAAGAAACACACTGATTTATGCACACGAATAAAATGCATATACAAGTTGCATCGGGAAACGCGGTTAAATATTACCCGCAACCCGTGGACGTGAGTTATTCGGTTTTTACTTAGTTGCAGACGCGTTTTTTCCACTCCCCCCACCCTTCGACGCGAATGTTAAAGACAAAAGAGTGATTTATAATTCTACTTTTTTTTTCCCTCAGCGGGTATCAGCGTAGAATTCAATAGCGAACGCGCACGTTCGATGGTAATCCCGTTTTCTTGGATTACCATTGAACCTTCGTTCGTCGATCGTCTCCTCACACCCTCTGACTATTCATATTCGCAACTTTATCGTTTATTTATCCTTTCGCGATTCTGACACCTCGCACAAAAGCGATACAGTCGCGTTCGAATGAGATCGAAGTTTCCTGCTCCGAAGATGGCAAGTAAAATGAGTATACGTAGTGCCGTACCCAAGGGGAAGTCAGATTTCAGTGGCCCCGTCGAATAGAATTTGCAGTCAAGATAGAATTAATTTTAGAAAATGCTTGCTTCCGAATCTGTCACAAAAAAAGAACGATCATAATCACTTTGGATTTTAATACTTGGAATACTATTTTTCATTGAAATTCCTGATAAATCAGTTTCGAAGTGGCGCCCCTCTGAACAGAGCGCCTTTTTGCGAAGCGCGGTCTGCCCGCCCGCACGGGGCGGCCCTGAATCTATCCACCCAAGAGAATCCATTTTCGAACGAACGGATCCAAGCGAGTGAAAAAAAAATTATACCGCGAAACCGTTTTAGCCGCAATAAAACGAAGATAAATAACACGGCCGTAAAGATTTTCTGTTCGAGCGTTGCAAAACTCTGGTGCGCCGAGTTGTATTCCGCGAACGAATTAAATTATGCAACTATTAAGGTGTGCAAACGATTTCACCGTGCTTCCGCTTTTTGCCGCGGGAACCTTGAGGAATTTAACGCACGATAGGTGTCATGGTTTGCGGGAGAACGCGCTGATCCGACAGACTTCCTGGCGAATTTTCGATCAGGCTCTCGTTCAGCCTGGAAAATTTGCAAGTTTGATTAAAAACGTTGGATCTATGCGGGCAAATTGTTTTAGATTCGTAAAGGGCTACGTAAAGCGACACTACGTATGGCAAAAAGTACGTAAAGCGAAACGACGTAAAGCAAAATCGTGTAAAGCGACTCTGTGTAAAGGAACAGTACGTAAAGCTAAAGTACCTAAAGCAAAACTACGTAAAGCGAAACAACGTGAAGCAAAATGATGTAAAGCGACATTGAGTAAAGGAACAGTATGTAAAGCGAAAGTACGTAAAGTGATCGTACCTAAAGTAACGCTACGTAAAGCGAGACTTCGTAAAGCGAACCTACGTAAAGCGAGATCACCTACTGAGAAGACTATCATAGCTTGTCCCACTGTCCCTAATCATCCTGTACGCGATAAAAACGTCGATAAGGATATCCACCGAGCGACTGCTTTCGGTATCCTTTCGTATCCTACGTGACGTCAGATTCTATGATTCGTCGCTCGTTGGGAGACCGCAAATCGCACGATGGCGAATTCACGCAGGCTGGCATTTCCTCGAGCGGTTCTGTCGAAGGACTTTCGTTTCTCAGATTAAAGGTCGTGCGTGCGTGAAGCGGCCCGAAGATGAAAAAGGAAAGAGACGCGAGGGATAGGCGGAATGAACGAAAGCTCCCCCCAGAGCGGCTACCGTCCAGTTTTTGCGGCTTTTAGAACGCAAAAATACCATTACGCAGACCTGCAGGTAGAATGCTCGGAAAGCCCTCGCGGTCTTTTTGCACGTGCAATAATTATAATCGTTGATGGCGCGCTTAGGTCTCAGGAACGTAATAACTGGGATCCTCGATGCTTCGATCAAAAGGTGGAGTGAAAAGGATAGTTTGTTCGTTGATAGATGGGTGTTGATGAAATTGTATCTTTTATGATGCTTTCCCTTGTGTGTATGCAAAAAACTATTAGGAGGTTCGAAACTGGTATAATTAAAAAATTGAACTGGTGATGTTAAGTTTAAATAATGAACATTGGAAATATAAATAACCAGCTACATAATACTTCAATTAATTCAAAGAATTTACTGACTTGCTCTTTTATCTAGTATAGCATTACCACGGAAAATAGAAATTTGCAATAATTATATCCATGATATAATATTATATAATACTGTGAATGTGATAATTTTATTGGAAAATATGAAATACTGCAATAAATTGAAGTCAGAAATCATCGTATTCATCGCAGGAGTGAAGCACCGAAAATCTTTCGAAAGACGTTGACGCACTTTGAGTTAATTACACGAATTACGTTCAAGGCTGCGGAGGGAACCTTGAACCGTGCCTTCTCTTCCTTCGCAAGAATACTGTTCGTCGACAGGCGTGCAGCTTTAATTATTCCTCGGACAAAATATTTGCTCGCCGACAAAAGTAGGAATTAACAGACTCCAACTTTACTTTTTCGTTGCATCGAATTCTTCCATTTTCCCCAATAACTTAATTCTTTCTCCACTCTGACTCGAGCAGTTTAAGACCTATCCCATCAGCAATTTATTTTTAACGTATTCAAACGGGCAAACATAATATTAATAATTGAGTTAAATATGCTTAATTGATGCCAGTGATAAATATATTTTTATGCATTGCTCGTTTCATAGTAATTGCAATCTAATTTACCACGTTATTTTTTCAACAAAAAATTACAGTTTGAATATCCTCCTCGTCATCTGTTGTAATAAAATTGTGTCCATCTCTGCCCTTTATATCCAACGCTAGCGTAATGGTATCGTGCCTGTTCGCTAAATAGAATCATTCGTCGAGCATTAAACCTATCTGGCGTTATATTCCCGACAAGTTTGGCAACTGTTTTCTGCCAGGTATCGATCACGCAGTTTGACCTGGCATGCTGAAACGATATGCACCGAGAAACAATGCGGTGAAAGATTCATTCGAGCCGTGGAAATTTTGAGAAAGCGTCGCTGTCAACATGAAACGTTCGCGATATTATTCAAGAGGTTATTTTCGATTCTGGACCTATGGAATCCTAGAACGGAACACGAATAATTCTCAACAGTTTGCGAGAAAACTTTCTTTATTTTATTGCACGAATTTAATTTCATTTTAGGAATTTTTGTACAATTTTTAAAGTGATTATTTGTACTCTATTTCTGGGCTAACAAAGGATATTTTATTTATATTTAAAATGCAAGAATATTAAAGGAATCCTGTCTAAGAGGCACAGGGGCTCTGAGCTAGTAGTTCCAGGAGATGATGGAAATGTTTACGTGTCTTTCAGGTGATTTGTTTCAGTTACGATTCCCTCCACATAAAATACTGCAATAATTTCGAAGTAATAAATTTATGGTTCTTGCGAAAAAGTTCGTTAAATTTTGACAAGATAACTCGATGAGAGTGGGTATCGATACAGAGTACTTAAGTAATCCGATCCGATTAAATTGAATGTTAACGGCTGACACATGTTAGTAATATCTACTTATAGGTTAATCGAACCGCTGGTTCAGCTTTTCACCTGTCCGTCACCTAGATGTGTTACACCTCGCAGCGTACAGTTAAATCTTAATTCAGTCAAAGTGATTGGTTAATTAATTTATCGGCACGGCTGAGGCTTTAATGTCTTAGCTGGATAAAACGACATGCTATAAATTCCGTCGCTCGTCTCCTTGACGCGCATTTAAATAACTGCGTAAATTAAGTATTAATTGATCACTTGGTACTTTAGCTCTTCGATCGTTAATTGGTACGTGTGTGATTTATAATGGAATGCTAGTGTTATCAAAAATTAGTGGTTATCGAAAGTTAATTAATATCGAATTAATTTTTTGGAAGAATTTTCTGAGTGTATTTAGGTAAATGCAATAGTTAGATCTATGTTTTCTCCACTCTTTCAAAATTCTGTACATGCTCAGATACTTGTATGCGACGATGACGCAGTGGCGCCATTAGTTCGTGTGCTCGCCGTTTGCTGAAACAGTAGCGGCGCTTCCATATAAAGCTTCCTTCAAAGAAAGATTATGCGTAACTTTTCAAACATTCTGTGCTTCCTAAAACTTTGAAACCTCTTCTCAAAGAATGAGTATCAGTAACTATGTTTCAGCCCATCGTTGTAACGTCGGAGTTATCGTTGGATGAGAAACAGAGTATTTCCGGCAGATAAAATTGAAAATACGGAAAACGAGGAGCGGACAAACGGATTTCCCTTGGCGGTAATTTCGCGGAGCTCACGGTCCACCGATAATAAGGATAATAACAACGGGAGCCGTAACACACCTAACGCGCTGTAACATTATAATAAACGCGTGTACGCACGACGCGTAACGCGCGCCTCTTTCCTCGGAACGTTACGTAACTGGAGCAAACAAGCTCTCTTCTTTTGCCACTAAAAATCGATGCCGGCTGCGAGATAGCAGAAGCAGCGAAATAGCGTAAATGAATGGGTCCCATTTGCGGGTCTCGGAGGGGTATCGGCGTGGCGCAGTCTGCATTGGATCGCGTGTTTAGCCGAACACAAGATCCTGCGAGGGCGAACGAGGCGGTCTGGGGGCTCCTGCGTGGTCGAAGGACACGACCGTTAGGTTAGGTATTAGCCAGTGCAGATAGGATAAAACGAGCCAAGTGGTTCTTTCGTTGCTGGAAGGCCACGCGAGGACGCGATCGTTCAGAATTTCGACGTCGGTTTGTCATTGTTCGTTCTCCCAAGGCTGGACTTTTCAAATTCTGTTCAAATGAAGAATTAAGAAGAATTAAGAAGGGTTATGAAAAATAAAAGGAACCTGGGCTCTTGAAATTGATGAAGAAATATAATTTTCTATGCTTTGAATTCATTTTTAGAATTAATAGTTTCTGTGGATTTTAATTGATCGACTCTGGTAAAGATTGGGCGTGAAGGGTTGCTTAGGACAGTGGTGCAAGAGCTTTCTTGGTAATGGGTTGAATAGAATGAAAATATTTTTTTTGTTTGCCATTTTTTCTGATGAATGGTGATGGACTGAAGGAGATTAAAAGAAATACGTTTCAACTGAAAGTAACAAGCTTCTTAAAGGCACATGAACACTGGTTTGAGGAGACTTTCAGGTTGAAATAATGGTAATAATGTTACTAGTTCTGCGTGACATTGGTGTACTATTTGGAGACTGTTTAATCGTTTAAACATTGTAATCATACATGTTCTACCAGGTTGCGAGTCATTACTCAACTGTACTCTGGGATCACATAATTCTTCTGCAAACAATACTTATTGCGTGTACAGTTAGTCACGCAAAGTCTACATACACGCTATAAATTTGCAGTATTATATAAAATACGAGAGTTTCGATAACCCTGCAGGCGTTCCATTTCTCTCCAGTCAGTTTTAACTTCGTGTACGCTGACATATTGCAAATTTATGGGGTGACACGTTGTAGAAATATATTTATTTAAGCTTTAATGAATTTATAGGACAGTTTTATTTCTGTTATACTACGTGTTATTAATATTATTGCAAATTCCTTCCACTATGAATGAATATAAGATACAGAGCACATCCAATAATACTAAATAATCTAGAAATTCTCAACTACAGTCAAAAATACAACAACCCACAATCTGACATCAAACAAAAATTCTAGACGAATAACTTCTAAAGCACAGAATTTCTAACGTGCCAGAATTATTCAGAGCACTCTTTTAGCGTCAATAAATGATGCTTGCAAATACTACACCAAAAATCGAGGATGTCCCTCGACTCTCCCTGTTTGGAAGGACCTGTATAGATCGTCGATCGGCGAAACGCATTCACGCGTACGGTTTTCTGCGAGGAAAGCAGGAGAGAGGCGGATTCAAGGAGCTGAAGAGGGACATGGATACATTGGGGCGAAGAACAGAGAAGCGCCGCCGGTTGCATCGCGCACGCAACATTAGCTATTCAAACGCAGCCCCGGAGAGGTTCGAGCGGCGCCAGATGAGTTTTTCGTTTTTAAAGACGGTAGCCTCATACCTCGAGGAGTAATCGCCCTAAACGTTCAGACTGTCTCAAAATTATCGGCTTTCATCTTCAGCGACCGTTCTTCGGTCGTTAAATGAAATTTAAAATCATTTTCAGTCATAAATAGGTGAAATTCTTTTATGCATAGAAATCTCGAGCGAAGAATAAAAAATAAAAAATATTCACTTGCCACTGGTTCATTGAAAGGCGGTTTCGTATTTCTGGAATAAGGCAGTGAGTTTCAGCGCACGGCGAGCAAGAGAACTAGTGGAGCCACTGAGAAATGGCGGAGCTGTTTTTGCAGACGATTGTCATTTTCAAGAAAAACGACTCGAAAGATCTTGTTGCAGACCGTGGATCTGTTTGTGTTTGCAAGTGGTGCAAGTGGTACTATTTCAGCTTACAGGAAGATAAAGTTGCAGTACAAAGCGTAGACCATAATTTACTTCGTAAAGGATGGTTATACGTGCAGCAATGTGAGCAACAGTTTTAACAATTTCGGTATTAATAAATCTTTAGGAAAAAAATATGTTTCAGCTTAGTAGATAAATATTCTCAATGCAGTTGCTGTTTGTAATCGCAAACAAGGGCGATCTGGTCTGTAAGAAGATTTGCTACACTAATCTTGGTGAAGTATGCGTGTACCCGACGGATTTTCAAAGTCGTTCTTCTCGAAAAGGAAGAGTGATTAGTAAAAATTGTAGCCAGCACTTTGTTGTGCAGGATTGCACCACCAACTTGTCTTGCAAAATGGAAATAGAAAGCTGAATATCTTGAGAACGATTAGTTTCACGTCTTACGTTACTGGAGTGAGTGAATTTTATTTATAGAGGTGCCAGTAGTTTGTTGAGGTCCACTAGTCCTCCTATAGCTCGGGTACCTCGGGATTGCTAAACCCGTACTGTAGCTGCTTATTGGCATGCTACAGCCCCTGAGGGCTATTACTAGAATAATTCAGTTTGTTTTAACATAAACAAATGATAAAACGAAGTTACGATATGGTTGTTTTCAAGACAGTGTCAGCTTGTATACTACCGTAGTCAAAACAAAATTTATCAATCGTATATAACCATTACGAGGTTGTGTCTACTACATTATTTATTTTTTAAACACAGGAGTCATTTAGAAATTCTCAAAATTCTCATCTAAATAAAAATTTTAGACAATCAACACAAATTGAATCGAATGAAGTGTCTCATCACAGTGAACACCTAAAAATTCAACTTTCCAATCCAATGAATAATTCCTTATCTGTTGTTAAAATGTTGTCCATGCCCCAATGGCTCGCCATTACATTTTACTTCTATTCATTTTGCACCACGCAACCCATCGATCCGAATAAATTCACCCCAGGAATACTTGCTGAATACGACATTTGCTCAGCATCTGTAGGATACGAAAGCAAACAAATCTGCCCGTATGAAAACGTTAATTCCACCTAAGGCCGTGGCACTGCACCGCTCACACGCGCAAGCGGCAGGGCTTAAATTTAATTTCGCGTTGTCAAACTAATTCAAGGTTGTCCTAATTTCCAGTGGAAATACCACGCGTGGCGCGCCATGTCCGCGGATATTCTTTATCACAAAATACAGTCACGTATCAGAGGAATTCCGAAGGGACGAAAGAACGTATCGCGGATGAGGAGCGCGGCCATAGAGGCGTGTCGAAATGAGTATTATTACTATTATTGGCTCCGACGTTGTTCCGCGAAACGAACGGAAAGGTGTTGCAACGCTGCACCCGCGATGGTAAATCATATTATAATATTAACGATAATTAACACAGAGTGAGCGCGCACAAAGCGTGGCCTGGGACGGGGGGAGATATAGGGGCGGGTTTGAATGTTATTACGTGTTATGTAACTTGAACAGAGTGTAAAATAAATAATCGAATTGATAGAGGCGTAATCGAATGGGATGCTCCGATGGAATTCTCTCTCGGAGAGTCTAAATTTTACATTATCGCTCCTTTATCTCCTCTTCCTTGATGAATGGATTGGTTTTGGGAGGTATTATGGAAATGTATATGAGTACAAATTTTCTTGCTTTGATGGTATTCAAACGACTGTGATTCAATCTGTAGAGAAATTATTTGTAGTTTTTGTGGATGACTGTAGGATACATTTATTTAATTATATTTTTATTATTGGAATGGGATAATAATTTTGATCGTTTTGATATTTGTATTAATTGCAATAGTGGAATGTAGTAGTATAGTAGATGCTGAATGAAATTAAAAAATGTCTGAAAAATACATGTCACTCCCATTTTGCATTGTCATTGACACCCGCCTGGATATTGGTGGTGTCACAGCTACATAACACCCAATCAAGTGTGTGTTACGAGTTGCTCATTGCCATTGCCACTGCACATATGCGTTGCCATTGTGTATTGACATCGCCATTGCGATTCCGATCCGCCTCGAGCAAATTCACTGTCACTGCCTCGCGCCATGCCTCGCGCCATTTCAACATCGCATCTTATTGTTAACAGTCTTAGAGTATGCCTATTATGCGCATATCATAGTGCAGTGACATGCTAGCGCCACTGGTTCCAATAATCCTTCGCCCTGTCAACAGTGCTACCTTGTATCGCCATCGATGCAATGTCTTCGAGTTTGACGCATTTATCAATTCTTACTCAAAATATCGTAAATATGACCCTATAAAAAATATCGAATCGTTCAAATGTCACCAATAAACAGCCTGAGTTTGTCTTTTCACATCTACAACACCTGTTCCCAGTATAATCTCCCGATTTCACTTTAATTCCGCAGTTATCTAGTACTGTGAGTCTTCGTCCCAAACCTGACGTAACCTGGAACGAATTACCTGACCTAAACAGCAGTTCGATCGCTCAAAATCGACCACAAGCGACCCCGCTCCGTCTCCCTTTTCATCCATTACTCGAATAAGATTTCGCTCCAACCTCTGACAGGCACAGAGCCCCAAGGACCATCGAAACATAGGGCACACGTTGGAAAAGGCTACCGTGGATCGTGGCCCTGGCAGCGTAGGGGGGCAAAGGGAAGGGTTAGGGCGGCGTGCATGTCCGCGCGATTCATACACGCTCGATTAAACGTGCATTCACGATCGATCAAAGGTCGATCGAAGTCGACCACGAACTGAAAACAGTAGTCACGAGAGAAGCGCAGAGGCCCCGGGAACTATTTGCTCGGTTCTGTAAATACCTGACTGCGGAACGACGTCGGCCAGGAGGAGGGCCAGGTCTACGTGCGCCCCGTTGCAACGCGGTGCAACCGCCGTGTGCATACGTGTACGAGCAGAGGGCGTAATGCGCGGCTCCGGCACGATTTTTCTTCCAGGTTCCGCTGGAATGCGGACCGCCGTTCGCATCGCGCCAATTTTCAGAGATTACCGCGCGCCCCGCGGACCGTGCGAACCGAGCCCAAGTCGGGCTCGAGGGCTGTGCTTAGCGATGGGAATGATATCGAATCAACGCCATCGATGGTAGCGTCAAGAATCATCGTAATCTGGTGTCAAGAACATCTTTGCTGATTGGACGTCTTTACCTGGATCCTTCAGTAACTGGACATCTTTAAGATTTTCTAGGGTTGGGGATAACTTTTCTTTTGAACCACGTGTTGATAATGTAGGGCATCGATAAAATAGGTCGTACTGTTGGCAATGTAGAACCTAGGGCTTCAGTAAGACTTGTCGACAGGGTGCTCTGTGTTTACGACATGATATTCTACCTCATCGACGTGTGAATATGTAGAATACATTGCACCAATTTATTTAAGTATACTCAACATCTACCAATCTTCTTGGTGTTGGTAATGTGGGACAGTCCATCGATAAGACAGGTCGTACTGTTGGTTATGTAGAACCTACGGTCCTCTTAGTGAGTCTTGTCGACAGGATCATACTTCATCGATATGTGAGAAAATAGATACCCTGTATCAAATTTCTCAACTATCCTATACATCTACTAATATTCGTCCAAGCTCTCCTAATCCTCACTACTCTATGAACCTATCCATCTTCGTTCCAAAAAGAAATCATATTAATTCTCAAAGCATTACAATCAAGCAAACGCTAACAGTGTCCTCTTCCTCCTCATCCATAACATTATCCCCCTCCACTTGGGTGTCACCTTTCCACCTTCCAGGTCTATCGAATCGTTCGTCTGTGATCGATACCTATCGGTCCCATCCCTACCAGCGTTGGGATATCCGGAAATCCTCGTTGCATGAGCGTAGTAGGCAGCGTGGCGTACCGATTACGGATCCGCGAGCTCGATCAGCGTGAGTTCGCCTCCTCCGCGATGAACTTATCCCGTGGCCCGGAACTTTCAGGTAGCTTGGTGTTTTCGACTTATCGTGCAACGCGCACGATGCACGCGGCAACCAGCCTGGGGAAATTAAGAGGGGGCCGAGTTGGCAGCCGCCAAGCTCTATCGTTACATTGATTCGAGGCCCGCGTAATTTCTAGCCAATATTCGCTCCGCGCGCCACCCTCGGCCCCGGGGATTCTGCTTAGGAATTTATTTATTGCCGGACAGGGCCGCCGGTGCGTATTCTGGATGATTAAGAGGGGAACGAGGGAAACGAGAAAAGTGGCGCATGCCGGGGCATACATTGTTGCTACCCGGATGCTGCTCACCTTAGACCGAGGATCGATCTTAATTATGCATGCCCCACGGTTGGTTCGCGCCCGTAGGATCCGCTGGTCGCTACAGTCAGCTGTTCAACCCCAGTGTCAATAAATGGGTTCCCAGGTACTATTTGCCCTATTTTATTTTCAAGTTTTTAAAATTGGCTTGATACAGATCTAGATTTTTACGTGAAGCGATTAGGGAGGATTCAAATAATCAAAATGGACCAAGGATTCCTAATCATTGCTATCATACTCCAGTTGTTATTAATAAATATGTTTCATTAAAAAACGCAACTATGTTCCCGCGAGCAGCTGCTGGAAAGTTGTCTTGATGCAGTTCTAGATTTTTACACGAAGTGATAAGGGAGAATTCATGACGAAGGATCCCTAATCATTATAATCATACTCCAGTTGTTATCAATAAATATGCCTCATTATGAAACTCAGCTGTGTTCTTGTGAGCAGCTGTTGGAACGTCTGATCTTCGCCGCAGTACAGTCACTCGGGCTTGATCTTCCTGACCCTACAATGTTGCAAGCACTTTGACATTCATTTGTTAGAAACTATTAGATAAGTATCACATACCTTCCCCGATATCATATTCGTTTATGTCTGCTAATTGTGGAGTCGTTGAATACCAACGTTGCTATCCCATCGGAAGAGTACAAGATTGCAAGTGAACCTGGAATGTGTGCAAGAGTTGTATCTGAACGGGAAGCTGCTCTTGATGGGAGGCTGTAAGAAGACATTCTTGATATGCTACAACGTTGCTTGGTTATAAATAAGCACAAGGTGGATCGCACCCCGTGTTCGTATTCGTCAAACTCCACGAGGGATTGTTCATGGGAATGGTTTGAATCTTTTATGTATTCGACTGTCATTCGAAATGAGGATTATAACTACACAGATATAAATTATTCTACTTTCTAGATTTTAGCTATTAGAAACATTGGACTATCATTATAATCTTCTTACTTTATCAAGGATCCTGCATCTTTTATGACAGTTTAAGTGTTCAAAGTGGAATTCGATGAATTATTATCGATCTATGATTCCATTAATGCAGCAACGAGATTGAGTGGAAACTTTTGCTTCCAAAATGCGCTAACAGATTTGAAAGTTTCAAAGATACTAACTGTTCCACAGAAGGAACCAGTTCCTCGGAATGAGCAAAAGCTTAACACAGCCAGCTGTACACCAAGGACTCGAATCAGGAAAATGACTCTGGCGAGGCTCGATGTAAGAGAATCTGTAGGCCACTCCGAAAGGGAGTAGAGCAGACCGAAGGGGCAGCGTGCGGCCAGCTGCGGAAGAGGAAACTAAGGGAATCGATAAAAACAAGGAGAAAAAGGCCGGTGCTAGCTGGTTCGTCGGCGGGAGCGATAAAAAATTTATTTGACGATCCGTCGGTGTCGATGGCGTTGCGATCATGGGGGAAAAAGGGGGCGAAAAAGGAAGGAAAGGATCAATGGATGGACATACGGGATCGTAGCGGGAGTAGTTGGAGAAATAATAATGTTATGCAATCGACGGACGTCTGTCCGCGGTCAACTCAGTTCTATGATGCTGGTTGCAATCAGCGACGACGCATCGATGACTTTCACTTTAATTTGTCACGATATGGTTTATCTTTCTTTGTCTGTCTACACCTTGCTTGCTTTTACTTAAATTGCAATAATCTTGATATCGTAGAAAGTAATAGTGAAGTTACCAGAAAATCCATTGGAAAATATTTTAAACGATAAGAATTTTTCTACTTATAACAATTTTATTTTAAATTTATTCAGAAGGAGTTATCATTCTCGTAGAAGAGGAATTTTAGCGCCATTCACTGAAGCATACGATACAATATTTAGTCCGACACTCCTTTTCTTTAAAAATAAGCTACGAAAGCTCGAAAATGTTAAACGTTTGAATAGTTGAATATTGAACCGGTTTACACACGCCATTCTCTACATCCCAACCTCGTTCAAAAAGCTCAAGTCCCCACTATGAGGGCAGAAAAATCAGAACAATCGCGTCTCAGAAGAACAATTGAGTTATTTACATCATTAAGGGTTGATACGTCTCTATTAGACGGTAGCGTTGCTGGCTGCGGTCTCAGCTCGGTGCAGCTGAAAAAGGCGGACGCACAGGTGGTTACGCAACAACGTTACGGAATGTATGCGTGATTACTAATTGCACTGATCCTCCATGCGGATGAATCGCGATCTTATCGCAGCCGGAAGCGAGCGCACCGTCCTACCTCCTGGTACCTCCAGGCCTGTTTCGCAGACGCTCGAGCGGATCTCGCAGCCGAAGATCATCGAGGATCCCGCGATCGATATTCCCTCGATGGCCCCGATCGCCACGGTTTCGTCGAGCGTCGAGGGGAAAATTGAATCGGCCGCTCGAGAGTAATACTCGGGGGCTTCCGTGCTCGTTCTTTTCGAATTTATTTAATTGATGAATCGCCGAATGGGAAACCGTGTTTATTCAAGTGATTTGCTTCTATTTTCCATCGTAATGGGAAGCTTCGTTCCTCGCCGGTGTAAATTGAGCACGAGCACGATGAAACGGAACCCAGTTTTTACGGCGACAGAAACGATTTTCCAAAGACTTTTGACCGGACGCCACTTTTGTATAAACGAGTCGCGGCCAACGTTTTTGGTTTTTGTTTCATTAATAGTTGTTTGAAACGGCGTGACCATTTCATGGGAAACGGCGTGACCATTTCATGGGAAACGGCATTTTAAAATAGGAGGCACAGGTTGAGGGAACACCTACTCTTCAACTTAGAGGTGTTATTGTTAAATTAAATAGTTCAAACATTGTTTACGTTGCTCTCAAACGCAGACATAAATTTCTAAATATTCATTTGAGATCATAAATGAAACCCAAAGACTCCAAAAATTTCATTACTGAACCCAGAAAACAAAATATCTTCTCTCAATCGTTCCAAGTATCCAGAATCTAGCAGTAAGCAGTAAACGCTCCAACACCATAAACGTACATCGAATAGGCTCGAAAGGTGGATGCATTAAGCACCGCGTCGAGCCGCCTAATGTGCATATATTTGCATTGTCTAATATGCTTAACACGTTCGTATTTACTTACGCTATTTGCATTCGCGGATCGGTAACACGCTAGGAGAAGAGAGCGCGGAGAGGATGAATAGCCCAACTTGCATCTTGATTTAACAAGCTCGCGAGGAAAAGCAAACCAAAATCGATGCCTCGCAACTCGTGTGGCCACCGACGTTTCGCCGTGGTACGATAGACCCTCTCTTAATTTGCAACCGATCGGATCAGACCTACATTCGCGCGAAGAACGAGCTAAACTGGGACTGGGACACGACAAACTCTTCAACTTAATTCGAAATCCATATCTGGATATCGAGGGAACGTTTTACGAGGTTTGGTGCGGTGATATTTTCCACTAACGAAGGGTAGATAGAAGGATCTATAATTTAGGATGAACAATCGCGAGGGTGTATTATTTGTAACAGGGTGCACGAAGGAATTGAGCTGGAATTGATACTCGAAATATGTTACTGGAATACCTTCGATATCTAGCAGATAGATAACAGCTTCTAACATTTGTAGATGATACTGTGAGGGTAAGTACGTCCAAAGACAAAGACATTATGCATTGCTGCTCATACAACGAGACTAGGCCAACTACAACCTTTGTTTAAAAACTGGATAATGAAAGGTAACTAAGGAAAGTTTAACTATACAGGCTTTACTCAAACAAACATCTCCTGCATATTTAAATCCTCGATAACGACATCCATACATGGACATTTCTTTACATGGTCGATTATAAGTATAGATAACTACTTCGAACTGCACGGTAAGGCAAGCTGAATTATGAACCTATAGAATTATTATAGAATTATTAAAACCTGGAATACTTGTTATTATCATTTGCTCTCAATGGGATCCAAGAAATGACAGCTACAGGATCATAGGACTAGGACTGTTTAGAAGGAAGTGAAGAAAACAATTATTAAACAAATTGGGAAACTGAATGCCATAGAGCGGTCATTCTGAGAAGACTATGTCCACTAGCATTGTCAGAAATGTAAACCAATAGGGTAATATTAAAATATAAACAAATATAAATTTGAAATTGACTTGAAAACACACATTCCGTTTCCAAAATTTTCTATGACCCTAGGCCGACTGATATTACTGGAACTTGGCAAAACAATAATCTCTGTTCCTTGCTGCACATTATATTACGTTTAATCGTTGCGTATAACGTGCAATTTGAAAATCGATAGTCCTGAACCACAGGAAACTCGCGAGCAGGACTGAATGTGTATCCAAATCGTCAAATTGCTATTTTCAGAAAATTCTTGGGGTACTGGTTCAGTCTTAGCAAATTAATATTGAATTTTTTACCACCAATATTATTATTATGAATTTCATTATTCTTCTAATGTATCCACTCCAATTTCGATAAATTTACCTAACTAAATTATTTTATTAACGTAGTAATTATTAATTTCGGTAATAATACAGTTTCGTCGGTATACACGCGTGTATATATTCACCTTTGTTCAAATATGCTGAACACGATGAAATCAATTTTGTATTAAAATCGAGAAAGGCTTTGTCAACTATATTATTTCCACGATGTATTCAATTCTATTGAATCCCGGAGGTTGTGTAAAATTTTGGTACAGTGTGCGTCTCCGCGTGATACGATTGCGCAACACCCTTCGTCGTTGCACAACCGCGTAAAAAATTATGCAACGCTCCGGTGAAAAGTCCCTGCGTTCGTCTCCGAAGATGCGCTGTTGTTTACGCGCGCATCGCATAACTTCCACCGACATGCACGTGGTTATTACAGAAAATTGCTCCCAGACTCGTTAAGACGCCCACGACGGGCGCGGACAGAACGAGTCGTCGAAACGACGAACATTTCTCAGACCTGTATTGCATGAATTTTATTTTATTTTCACTATTTTAATTGTGGTGAGTTACAGATTATCTATTATCTATTAGATACAGTTCACCCTTCCTCCTCTGCTTCGACGGGAGGATCGTCACAGGCCTCCTAGGGGTGAGGATTAATTCTTCACGGATCCTTCGGACGATATGGATTTCCCGATCAGGCGTGGCTGTTTCGTAGACATTGTACTATTATTTGTCTCTAGTATTAATATTTTTTAAATTCTTTTAGCTAGGTATTTCGTCCGTCGTGGAAATTGTTACATTATATGAATATAAGATAGGAAAGGAAAGAAAAAGGATTCCTCTTGTGTATACTTCAATATGCTTCAGGTTCGAAAGGTTCTCCCGTTTGGCTTCTCTTTTTTTTTAAATACTTCATTTTATACGTGCATTCCCTAAATTTCTGAATGATGAATTCATGAATCACGAATCGCCCGAAACGACGAGGAAGAATGACTCTTTTCTCGTTCCGCGCTGCGTGCCGTCAGATAATAATTACTGGAGACGCGGGCCTCGTGATTCTTCGGGAAGTCGTTGGGGCAACACGTGAGGCCGCTCGGGGAGCGTACACGGGCATTGTAGTCGTCGTGAGCACCATGCTCATTCCGCTAATCTTGCGTAGGCACGCATGTTGCCCGTGCTTGTCGGAAACGCGACATCGTCGACGTCGGCTCGTCACGGAACGAGAAGGCCTTACGTGGCTCTGCGCCTGCACGCGTCGCCTCCATGTGTGAGCTCGCCCATGCACTGTTGCGTCGAGGAACACGACCTACCGCGAGGAATTTCGTTCGCGAATTAAGCATCGGACAAAATACGCCCGCGTACCGTTTCTATTTTCATAGTCCATGCTTGCGAGACCCCCATTGTTCCCTGGGCTCAGATTTCCGTCGGATTACTGGCCACTCGATGAGCCTGGGATTCCCCGCTGTTAATTGAACGGAAACGGTGGTATCTGAGCCCAACGACGTCTGTTGCACGTAATTGCTTGCAAATATTAGGTTACGGCGACGGTGAGTGTTTTTCCAGGGTGCGTTGAGGGGTGGGATAAAATTTGACACTGGTCTTGATCGATATATCACAATGCCCGGTTGCATGACAATCATGATCTATTTCTACCCGAGTATAGGAAAAAGAGAGGTTGGTCAGGATTATTCTCTTGTTATTCGATCGGTGTGACTATCGTCGCAATGAAGGTAGTAAAAATAATCGAATAGAGTCGTGAATACAATTTTTGAGAGGAAATAAGAATGAATGAATAAGTAACCAACCTAGCGAGAGTCGTAACTCACGTTTTATCAAGACACCAGAAAAGTTCCAACTGAATTGCTCGCCTCCCTCATTGCTTCGTTTCCGTTTGTTTCGCCTACGACTCCAAAATAGTCCCGGAAGAACGGAGCCGCAGCATTGAATCGGTCTTCCGCGTTTCCAAAATTGGAAAAATTCCCGTCTCCGCGGCTGCCGACCGTGCAATGCCACGCGAAGAAAAGAAACGCTGCTGAATTACTCTCAATGGCGGTGTTTAATGGGTAAAACGATTAATTTCCGTGGGCGAAAACGATTCGCTTATTGAATTTACCCGACTGACTCTGGCGCTTAATGGACTCGGATCGACCGTCGAAAGAAACCCGAGTGACGGATAATTCTTCAGAAATACTCGGTCGAAACGACAATTAGCGGCCGATATTTTCGCTCCTGTCCCCAATCGCGACGATTCCAGTCTAGCTTCCATCGAAAATCGCCTAACAGTTGCGAGATACGAGGACCAGAGGTGGTAATTAAAAATGTGAAAGTAGATGAAGTTTTCAAAGCAAAGGGTGCATCTGTTACTGGTATTCGTTCTTTATTTATGTATGTATGGAAACACTGACAATCATGGGTGGATGATATTCTTCATTTATAGAATTAGGAAAAATTACCAGTATGTTTGTATGTAGAGATGCATTCTATATCTAGAAATTTGATATTCTAAATGGCAATGATAAATTAATATCACAATCAAGTATCTTAATTTGACGAGTTGCTCGAGAGGTATATTGTATAAAGTATTCCAAACAACAAATGAAAAATATAATATCACTCAAGTGACTAGACAAATTTACTACGGATTCCCGCAATTACTAATATAATTATTATAAGTCGTAAATACCTCACATAGATAATATAGAATCATATAATCTATTATATCCAATATCTAAATCAATTGGTTGTCCACGATCAATAGAACGTAGTTTGAAACTTATGGTCGACGTTCCCTAGTAAGCTTTCTCGATCTCGATCCAGGATCCAAGACCACCAAGGGTTACGGAGGCACACGTGGCAATAGCAGATCGTCCGAGTGTCAAAGACAGTCCCCGGTCTCGTTTACGATTGTGATTTTAATTAAGGTCTACGCTTCGCCCCTAATTACCATTTTCGATAGGAAATGCAAATTCCGTAGCCAGGCCCCGGAGAGAGAGTTTTCCGTGGGTATCGTGAGAAGCCTGCAGGAGCTGTTCGTGCTGCCGGGCTTGGAACACGGGACGTCGTAGGAATGTACGGAGAGAATACAACGTCCGTCGAGGTATTTTGAATCTTGGCCCCAGGCACTTTCGGATCGTTGATCGGACAGTTTTCGAATATCTCGCTAGACGGTATCCATTCTGTCAGCCGTGCATGATGAGCGTCCCCGATGAAAGCTCTATAACGTAGACGATACTAATTATGTCCTCCGCTGGAAGCTGTCGGATCATCCCGTGGGCAATGCGATATCTTCCAGGACAGTACACCGGGTATGGGCGAAATTGTGTTCAAATATTATGTGACACAGAGAAACATACAGGAATTTATCAGGAACAGTTTCAGGACTCAACTAAGCTCCTAATACAGATGATACAATTTAAACGATTTATACAATTTGCAAAACCTTGGTCTATCTTCAATACCGCCTACATATCAAGGTGAATAAAAATTAAATAAAATATTTTCTAATGCTCGTATACTCACAAAGAAATCCCCCTCTGGCAACACTTGATTCATTTCTAAAAATACTAAAGAGTAATTAATTAATTAATTCATTATATGGAATAGGTGTCTCAAAGATCAACCCGAAATTTCCACTATCAGGTTACGTGCAAATTAACACCAAATTGGAAATATAAAACGAAATCGAATCCGATTAGAGTAAATGAAATGGATGAAACTATTTCCACCGTAGGAAATCGGAGTCCATTCGCGGAACTCATTAAATCAGACTCTAAAATGTGTACGCCTGGATTTTACCAGGAAACGATCTGCAATTTTCAGAAAGTCTGACGCGCAGTCTGAGTCCCCGCGATCGCTGCTAATTACGCGATCTGTCGTCGACAAACAAGGTCGAGCTTGCAATTTTTATGGACTAATGTCTGAGCAAGATCCGCGAGTTTTGGGGCGGTTTCCAGAAGATGACTATGCCGGAAATCGACGCGTGCGCTCTTGCTCGAGCAGCTAATTGATATTCTGATTAATACCGACGTTCATTGTTGTATACTTGCGTCACACCGTATATAAGCCGAGTATTAACGGGCGGAAAATTTTATTCGGACGAACGAGGAGTTCAGGCATCTAGAAATAATTGCTTTTTTGAAGCTTCGTGCTGAAATTAGTTGACCTCAGCAATTATAAAATAAGATCATAACATAAAAATACTTTTGGTATGTGAGTAATGGAGACTTCAAGTGAACCGAATTTTGAAGGAAAATCTTTATCTACAGTTTACTTTCGTCAATGTTTCTACTTTGAGTATGAATTCTTTTCGTGAAAGGCCTTCTTTTTATTTAAATTAATGTTTCAGATCAGAATTTTAATATAGCGGCAATTTTATAGAAACTATCGTCGTTAGGTTCATATAATATTTTCAAATAAAAATGAATCGTCTTGCCTCTTACCACTCCGTTCTTGAGATTTTATTTCTAATTTTAACTTATTCAGTTATTCAGAATATTCAGAATATTTCTATATTCTGTTATCTATAGCAGAATTAAATCTGACGACGATTTTTTTGGATTTCTGACTTTCACTTTGGCAATTTCTCACTTTTGAAGCATGCTGTAGCCCCGCGGTGGACATAAGTCCTTCCCATTCTCGTGACACTAATGGCGAGGCCAGTTCGACGAGATAGGATCTTCTTCGGGTCTCTTCCTCGCTTCTTCGGCGACCTGCGTGACAACAAACTGACTCACGCACTCACGCACTCGCGCGTGCACGCACGAATCGTTACCGGAGACTTGCGTTTCAGTCTTTCCTTTTATTACACGACGGACCGTTTGATCTTTCCGCTGTAAATCGCCTAAATCCTCGCTCGAACGACATTTTAAATCTTTTCAAGTCCCTGTCGTGTGTTGGAATATTTTATTTCGAAGACAAAATTAATTAACACGATAAATATCATTTGACGGGTGTTAAGTTTAATCGAGCTTGCATTTAACAATATAATTTAAAGTTGAACTTTTCGTGAGATATCACATATATAAAATTTAAGTGTAGGATTTGAATGTGAATTCAGGCCCCGTAAAATTTTTGAACCTGGCCCCGCAAAAGGTCACGCCGGCCCCGCAATTGAGTATTTTTGATTCGATATTAAAATATCTTTTCTTCCACCAAAAAGTTGCTTTTAATATTCAAATTCCTGTCTGACAAATAGGATTAACTAGTTCCTCTCGAATCGCGGGGTCCGTTTCGATTCCTTGGACCGTGGACCAATCGGAAGCGGGGCGTTCCTGTTTGCACGCGAATTAACGCGACGGGCTGAAAACTAATAAATCAAAATAAGCAGATGGGAAATCCTGCAATGCGTCATCGCGTTGTAAACGATGTCCATTCGGTGTTACGTTTCTAGTTTATAACCAACGCGCGCCCGCTAGCCCGGGTGTAATAAAATATGGCGCCGACGGACGCAGAGAAAATATTTCCCCTGGATATTGGCGGAAAATATTAAACGTTACAATGGAACTTGTTAAAGGATGGACGCGGTATGCTCGATTAAGCCTGAGCCGATTTGGGCTCCTCCTATCGGCCCGATTATTCGCGCTTGTCAATAAAACCATTACACTCGGATCTAACGTCGTATGAAATTCGACCCGAAACAATATAGAAATCGATGATCTGTCTTCTAATCGGCTTTCGGGGTTTTCCTTTTTCCCCGCCGTCGCGTTCTCATTTTTGTACATTTCCAAAGGTACATGTTCCACCGTTCGCTTGACGTTTCGCGCGAACGCGGTAAACAAACAAGAGCGTTTGGTACATTCGATACTTTCGGTGGTGCGCGTATACATCACCTTGACGTTTGATTTTGTTGCGACGTTTCACGGTGAGGGGTGATGTTTCAAAATGTTTAATTCCTTTGGGATTATATAGTTGGTGGGTTGGAATGTTTCCCACGGCACTCTTTGCCAAAATACGGGCTATGTAATTTTTATTCGATTCTTTGTGAGTGAATTTTATTTTATTTTATTTATATTTCCCCCCAAATATCCCATTTCTTTATTTGAAATAAATGCCCTTCAAAGTTCCTTTTGCAAACTCTGTAGCTATTGCGAAGAAAATAAATATCTTACTCCCCCCACCCTCCAATAAATTTTAAAATATCCAATGCACCAAATTCTGTGGTTAAAAACAAACCGCGCAACCACTTCGTCGCACGATTAATCGATCTTTATTACTCGTTGTAACGGAGCGCCCCTCAATTATTAATTACTTAAATAATTTCATTTCCGCGCAGTCAATTTTACCGATATAATTACGCGGCGCGGAATTTGATTTGGCAAACGGAACTCCATAAAGGTAGATAATCGAAACGTATCGCTTGTTCCCTATCGTCCTTTGTATCGGGCCGCGATAAATCTCTCTTAATATTTTCGTATCGACACGTTAATTGGCCTGGCAACACATAGGAGTTGAATACGTCGACGATTCGCTCGCCACAGGGTTTTTAAGCGGCCGTGCCGGCTAATTAGTAAACATTCGTCTTACTCGATTGTGCGCTCGGCTGGGGAAATTACTTTGTCCGCGCAAAAGCGACTGGAATAATTATCAAATCGTCGAACGCAAAATAGATTTTGCTTGCGGAGGACTCGAGCCTCGTATAAAACTTCCCCTCTCGGCGATCGATTTCCGGTTTTGATGGACTCCCGGGTATGATCGGCCCCCGTAACTGAAACAGGCCACTTGATCGGTTTGTTTCGAGAACATTAGCGGATTTGCCGTCGGTTAATTGACATTTCAATTAACGGAACGAACGATGCAAAAGGTTTCATTAGTAGCAAGCGATGCGTGAAATCAATTCCATCGTAAATACAATATTTCCAGTTGTCTCCGTGTAAGGTACGTTAAGAACTATGGTTGCTTGATTAATTCTGATCCTACTTAGACAAATAGGAAAGATCATGGTGGGAGAATAAGTGATCTACGTATGTGGTGACACATATTCAATTTTAGACGAATTGGCGATGAATGTTTAAATACTTCAGCGAAGAATTAGGTCGTTGAATCTTAATCGTCAGTGAGTTATAAAGGTATATCAATTACAGGAGTGACAAAGGACTTTAATTTTCGATATTTATATTTCAAACTGAAATAGATCTATCTGAGAATTTTTAGTCACGCTGTATAAGGAAACGCTACGAAATGTCAAGTAGCGTCGACGTAGATATTAAAACTCCTTGGAAAATATGGAAAAACTATTTTTTCCAAAGATATGAAACTCTCTGAGACTTTATTAACGTTTAAATGTGCAAGTTTTCCGTCAGCGTCTACTGGAATATTAAGGAGGCAGAAATGTTTAAAAAATAGAAATATGAAAAACCAGTGAAAATATAGTGCTGGAAAAAAGATCTAGGAAGTTTATTCATTCGAAATCATGAAAATTCTCGACAATATTGGAAAATGTTGCTAGCTCAGAATGGATGGAAATCGGAACCACTTTAGCGAAATCCAAAAGATTCGAGTATAAGGGTTTTCCATTGATCCTTAAATACGATACTTTCCACGCTGGGGAAAATATTAAAAGCCCTGAGAAAAGGTACGAGGAATCAAACAATTCTCGAAATACATGAATAACCCCAAATATTCAATAGTTAACAGGACATTCAGCTTTAGACATAAAAGTGACAAGTTATACATACACTCAAATTCGTAGAACGACTAACACTTGAATTGAATCATTCAATTGAATAAATTAATAAACTATTCTGTTCCTTTTTCAATGCAGACTGTACTCCATTCACCAGTTAAATTTCTACTCGTTCGCAGTTCATTCATCCTATAATTCAAACAAAAAATTTTTATTCGTACAGTTTCTTATTCGATATTTCTTTTATTTTCTGGGAATCTTTTATCCGTTATTTGGAATTTTTATTTATATAAGAATTCTGGCCACCTCCGCTCGGTTGCATATATTCCTCGTGCGGATACGTATGAACGGTTGAACAGTTACGTGCTCCGCGAAGCATTAGGATCTACTCGAGGGAATCAAGATTTTACGACTGCGTGCATCCTGGATAGATCTTTTTGTGCGTACTTCCACTCGGCAGACTCACGCAAAAGCCACGCGGAATCGTTCGTGAGATAGTGTCGTTCCTGCGTGAGCAACGGAGACTCGGAATGCGGAGGATGGCACGAGAGGATTTTCTGTCATTGCGATTAGTTGGCGATCTTGCGTCACGCGTACCGACGAATTACGTTCGAGCAATCGCGAAACGAACGCAAATACTATCATGCGGAGACGTATCATCGCCTCCTGAAAGAATTTCATTGCCGGAGGACGAGTGAAATACGCAGATAGACGGGTTCAATAAGTGTTAAGTTACCAACCATAATTTTCTCGTAGTTGTAAAACGACGTACAGTCTCACTTTTCGCTTGACCGAGGCAAACGGTGATTAGTATTTATTGAATATTATTAGAATTCGCAATAGGGTTGAGAATGTTAAGTTCGTTTCACAGGCTTTGTCGAAGAATCTTTCTCATCCATTTATTAGTCAAGAATTTCATTTATCGTTATTGAACGTAGTAATATCAAATCTTTGGGATGACATTGTTGGCGAATAATTGTATTTCAACAATTCGAATCGTTACTTTTTTACATGCGTTAATCGCAATGGTGGTCGCAACGTAACTATCTGCCGCAATCTCAGATTTAATTTGATCTTTACGATCATATTAATTCAAGGTTCCGCGGTCGTTCAATTAACATTTTAGATTCGCGTCGATAAAAATTATGTTGTAAAAAGCTGTTCATTACCTTGAGCACTTGTTACATTTACATCATCTTTTTTTAAGATCTGTTTTCTAATAAAAATAATAATTGCCGTTTCTGTCCGCGAAGTGCACGCAATATAAATTGAAACATTGATCGAAGTAGCAGAGAAAAGCGCGGAAAACACGAATTCCCCGATCAATTTTCGATAAGCTATGCCATTGTTTGCGAAGTATAGTCGTGCAACTGGGTTAGCGTACCCGAATCGCCGACGTTTCCTTGAGAAATCTGGATGCAGTATAAAATATCCTTCGACAGACCGACGTCGTAAAAGCCTGATTCCTTTGATACGTCGGCAGAGGAGGAAATACGGGTGATCGACTGCATACACACGATGGAACGCGCGCTTCCATGCAACTGCGGACGCTATATCTATGTAAATGCGTAAAATTTTCATTTATAGACATTTTAAGACACTCGCAGAAACAGAACGTTGGGAATAAAATACACGCGAACGAAAAATCTTTGCATTTCGGTGAAAATTATTCACTGCAGGGTATTCCATACTTTTACTGGGACCCTTGATATCTTATTGCAAACATAATGGCATTATTTCGATGCGAATATGCGAATTATAGCGATCGAAAGTGTGTCCTTTGGGGGAAATACGAGGAAGTTTTACACTAGTAATTCCAAGAAGAATTTAATTATAATCTTTACAACCCCAGGAGTGGTTTTTAGCCTAAAACAAAATTTCACCTAAACAGCTAATCCTTCTCGACAACAACAAAAGATATAGCAACTCAGTTCTGTAGATGGATTCGGAAATCAAAATTTCTTTGAACGTGCTTCTTTCGCGACACTCAACGTCCTCTATTTATTAATTCTACTCGAAACCAGCTATGATTCAGCAAAGTCATGACTTAAACACGCTCTAATTTCACACGAATTATGTAATACCTCAACTTCAACGATCTCCCCAGCATAGATCACGAGGACTGATCGATATGGTGCGGAATGATCCCATACAGTCTCGTTACGCTACAAAGCATCAGCGGTAACGAATAGCAATAACACCAGTAATACGTGCCGCTGATATCGCTAATGTTAATGGCTATTCCGACGTAATTGATGCAAGCAAAAAAGCGTGCAAAAAAAAGATCGGCAATCCGTGGAAAAAGGAAGAGCTGGGAGAGGCGTTGAGCAGGAAGGGACGCGTTATAAAGTAGAAAGGGGAACTGCAACAAAGTCTCCAGCGCGATTAAATGATCATGTTGTTAAATAACAGTCGGAGGTGAGCGGCTGGGAAACGAGGAGTAAAAAAAAATCTCGAAAGAGAGAAATAAATCGAGGGGCGGAATGTAAAAGGATGAGCACGCGTTGCGGAAAGAAGCCGCGAGAGATACGCGTGATTTATAGGCCATGCCGTTGGTAATATTCAAGTAGCCGGCTCGAGTACACTCCTAATTAACATCATACTGGCCTGATGGACAAGAAGACAATCAACCATATGTTAATACGTTTGCATTGCTCGGCAGGATTACTGTAATTTTTAATAAGCGAAGAAATCATCTACGCGCCGCGTGATGGACTAATTATGGTATCGTGATGTTTCTCGCAAACGGCAGGAGTCATCGACCTGGCTAGCTTTTCTCTAACCCTGGCAATATGAAGTATAAGGGGTACTTTGCGCTCGCTAGATTCTATTTGGAAAGTTCTTTGTGAGAAATAATTACGTGGGAATTACGAGGAAATTAATTTGTGTCAAAGTATACAAAGTCTGATGTTTGGTACGAAGGGCTTGGATTAAAATTATATCTTTCCTAGAAGTGGCAAATGAATATTTGACGAAATATTAAAGTCCAATTCATATATTATAATAGAATGAAATAAAATAAATTGGAATTCTCAATATTTTTTTTCTGAAATTTCTGGAGATTGTAATTGTGAATTTAATAAGAGAGAACCTCTCTTAGTGGTCCACCTAATAAAAGAAACCTTACGAGGATACATCTTGAAGTAAAAAATAATAAATGCCAATAGTAGGCAATAATCTTCCACTATCTAGCACCTGAGTTCTATCATCTGACATGTATTCAGGAACAAAATAAATGCATCACTTTCCAATGATTAATTTTGATGGTCAGGGCACCTTCTAATATTGAACACTATACCTAATACAACATTCTCAACCAGACCAAGTAAACATTCATCGAATCCACGAAGTTGCCAAAACTCGAGGCTCGCACCAATACAACAGGTGTCACGAATGTGATCATCGTCCCAATCGATGCCACGACGGATCTCCCATGCGATCGCACCTGATCATCCCCACCTGGGTGTCGGCCTGGCGAGAGACGGATTGAAACTCGGTATTTACGTCCGAGTGATCTCTCAGTGCGTAACTCTCGCGGTGCAATTTCAAAGGAAGTCACGGTCTACGCTGCGTCCGACCACCCTCGCGACTGTCATTACGTCGCTGGCGAGAGAGAAATTCCTCGAGACGGAGAACGCCGCTACGAGAACGAAGGGGAACGAAAGGTGAGCGAGAATATCCTCCTGCCAAGCGGGAAAGAGACGATGGATAACGAAAAGGTGGTGGGGAGATGAGCAGAGAGAGATAGCGAAGGAGACTAACGATAAACAACAACGAAAAAGGAAGGACTCGCTCGGAAAGAAACGCAGAAAGATCAGGATACACCGAGAGAGACGCTCCGATAGAAGGGAAAGGATAGGAGGAAAGAGGACTTATGAAGAGGCGAGTTCCCTCCAGGTGGTAATGACAGTCTAATAGCGGACTCGTCCGATGACTGAGCGGCCTGGGTGTTGTTCTTAAACTCGTATCAATTGAACTACACTCCGCGACAGAATTAAGCTCCCGAAGAACAGTGGTCTTTGAAATTCCATAATTTCGCGAGAAAGAGTCCCATGCATCGAAAACAAAGGATATTTTCCGGGAAGAGAATTTGTAATTTTCATAATAATTTCATCGTCGAAACTTGTATACGACGAAAGGCGAAAGGTCTCCACATTTTCTTGGAAATTTCCCGATGAAAGTGACGTTGCGACTAACTCGTTCGACGTCGATCTTATTAAATTTCTTCAGCACGTCTGCGGGGAATGAGATACCCTAAGCATATTAATGAAAAATTAATTAAACAGTCGGCCACCGCCGCAGCGCCGCATTATAACCCGCGGAACCCGACCCCGGAATGATAGCTCGCGTTTCATTTAAATAATCGCCGGCCAGAACACGCGAATAAGAGAATGATTCGTCCACTCCCGGCTTCCACCGAGATGACCGCCGTGGAATAAGTTTAATAACAACATCCAGGCATCGCAGTCACCAGAGGTGTCCGTAGTCAGACTAACATTATCTCCAGAAGAGAGCTCGCCCTTTCATAAAGTCCCCTTCATTCTCTGTATCTTTTCCTCATCATCGTGCTCTTTCTGCGTTCTTCGTCCGTTTCTTTGTTCTTGCTCGTCGCTTACCTTTTCTTCGACGTCAATTCATCTGTCTGAATGAGAGAAAAATAGGATGTGGGTACTTTGGAACGCAACGATTCAATCATTTTTCTAGTTTTATGACCAGTTGCGGAAGGAAAGGACGAGACTCGGAATATATACCTCAGAAGGACTCGTTGTTAAAATTTTCTCAACAGATTTAAATCGAATGAAAACAAGTGAGAGCATCGATGAGTATTTTTTCGGAACATTTTGAATTTTATGCTGGTCATATTTGCATATTAAATACTATAAACTCGTGACAAGAAACGAATGCAACGAAAGTGAATCTTGACGATGTTGTGATCCTAATGACGTTCGCTTATAGGTTGTAACGGTTTTGGATTTCATAACATAATTAGAATTGATCACGGTGCAACCCTATATGTATTATGTAGCATTAACAGTTCGTTAAAATGTTCACATAATCTTCCGTAATCCGTTTGATTAATTACTGGCGTTATTTGCATTTTGCTTCTACCATTAAACTTCATCGCTTCCATAAAGATCGAGATCAACCATATTTGCATACTATTGTTCGCCATATTCAGAGGAGTCATTAAGTATGATGAAACAACGATGGAATCGATACCATGGACGCCGGTTTCTGTCAGTATTGATGGATCAGAACCGTAATGAATCAAGTTTAGAGTCGTTTCGATTGGACTTATTAACGAGCTTGCATTTATAGATAAATATATTACAATGGCTCGTGGTCGTAAATAATTCGAGGTAGAAATTAAAATATTTTTTATTCAAGTACTAATTGAGATAGTGAACTTTCACTCGCTAACAATTTTACATATAATTCAGAATTAATTGAAATCCTCGAAACCTGAATATTTGATTTAAAAAAAAAAATTCTAAACGGAAGATTCAAGTTTTCGTTGAAAGTGCAGTCTACTCGTTAACAACTGTCTAGATTTTGTTAATTTATGTTACTCGATACAGGAAAGCATGTCAATGCGCACGAGTAATATTCGATCACGGAAAGAATAAACTTTATAATTATCTCGTGGAATATATATTAACTCGTGGAATCACACTGCTTGATATTTCAGTAGATATTAAATAATTCTGCGGACGTTAAAAAAATATGTCTGATATTTTCCCGAATAAATCCCCCGACAAATTAAGACGTCGGTCACAAGCCGTCCTCGCGAATAAATCTGTTGACATCTGACATTCCCGTTAATCGCGGTAATTTTCGGGTTGATGGATAAACTCGTGCTGTTTTATTCACTCCCCTAAATTAATTAAGCTCCTATTTATAATTCCATTTAAGTACAATAGAATCAATAACTATTCGAGGTTATAATTTCATTTCTTTTCCTAAATTCAATATAACCCTTATTTATAATTTTATTCAATTTCGTTTCATCTTCAAAATAATTCCATCTATTTCAGCTATTAAATATGGAATGCTTATCCAAGAAATCGAAATCTCTATCGTAAAGATCGTTGGTCTTCATTTTTAGTACAGTTATATCTAGATTGGAACACATTCTGTACACTTAGAAGATGGTTTTTTTATTTATGGTTGATTGATTTACGGTAACAGTCTTCAAGCAATTCTTTTAGAAATGAACAAAGCATCAATTTAATATTTGACCACGAACGAACGCAGTTCCGCAAAAGTTGGAATGTCCGTTCGTCCCAGACTCGCAGGATGGCTCCTTGGCCTTTCAACGGCTACATCCCTTTCCTCGGAGTTTACCGAAGCCAGCTGGGGAAAAACTCATGTTATTAAGCCGCGGCAGCAGTACTTCGTCCCTCGTCCTTTCTTCAGCGCTCCTGGCCACGACTCGTCTTCGTTCTCCCCCCGGTGGCAGTGCTCGCTAGATTAGTTCATTACCCGGCACGGCGTGTCTTCTGTTTTTACACACCGTGGAAATAGATTTGTTGCAAGATCGGCGCTGCGTTCTTGCGTACACACGACCTCACGTGCTCCCTCTCGCGATGCTACGCGTGTGCATCGCCACGGGAATTAACGTGCCTCCAATGCATTCTTTTATCTGTCTCATTTATAAGCTGGGAATTCTCATAGAACTCTTCCAATGAAATGAATTTTCTTCGAATTTGACCGTTTATTTACTTCGTTCATAAACGGGACGAACTTCTTCATAAAAATCAATGTGCTTAGATCTTAATAGTTTATTTATTTCATTTATTAAGGGGTTATGAATTCTTTCGTCAGAACGTTCTTCGAATTCATTCGCGTATTTATTTTATTTAGTAAGGCCCAAAAGATTTCTCCTTCTTCAAATACGTGTCTCAAAATGAACCGTGATACTGGGCGTAAACATTCCGTGCAACCAGGGTTGCGTACATTATACCTCGCTATCATCGATCGCTGCAACTTGTCGGTACAATTATCGCATAAAAATATTACCCTACGCTTTCCTTCCGTCCGCCATACCTCATACCAACACCGAGGAATGATAAACCCGCAGCTAAAAGTCGCCGGTTTGTAGCGAGAAGTTATGCAAATTTCTAATTACCGATCAAAGTTGCCAGAGCTCCGTTTATTTTTTGTTCAACGAGACCTAACGGATCGCGTGCCTAAAATAACAATAACTGCGTTGCGTTTTTTCCCTAAAATGCGTTTCTAATCACGGTTTTCATCGGTGCCTTGATATAGGGGCAAACGAAATTACGATAGCAGTTCCACATCGTGTATTACACACGTAAAACACTTCCCCACGGGCGAGAAGTAGAATTAAGATTGTTTAACCGATCGCCGTGACGTGCGCGCGTTCTGAATTACAACATTATTTCGTTGCCTCGCGTGGCCACTTTTCCTTCCGCCCCCGCCGGCTATGATAACTGCTGGCACAGATCCCTATTTAAAATAACGCCGGTTTCATTATTCTAACAAGACGGGGAAGAAGAAAGGAGTAAAGCAGCACGGTTTAAGGACTCCTCGACGTCTAAACAGCACGGCCCGTTTCGCACGACCCAAATGCGGGAAATAAAGGAAGCCCGAATAAAGCGGGAATAAATGTCGCTACGCGCTCTGATAAAGTACAATAAATACTCCAACCGAATGGCCTTAAGATGGCGGCGTGGCCCGCGTCACCTTTCAACCGAGACAAATCGAATCAAATATTTCTACCCCTCTGGCCAACCACAAACCGTGATTTCTTCCCTTCGCGACACACCTTTCTCTGGAAATTCAACGAATGGGGTTACCTGAAATTTTTTAGTCATCCACTCTCGATGCCGAGACTGAGGAGACTTGTTTTGTTCTGAAGATTCGTTGCTTGGAGATCGCAGAATGTATTGAGGGTGTCTTGGGGGGGAGGGATTATGGTGTTTTAAGATAGATTAATTGGTGGATTGGTCAGGTAGAGTAATTGTACCGAATTCTAATGGGTCTTTCAGGTGGAAGGGGAACTTGAAGAAGACATTTCTGTGAGGGACACTTTCAGACTTGTGAGAATAGTCTTCCATCTGCTGACTGAAATCTTAATTAAGTTTGAATAGTCTCTCATGGATGAGCAAACTCAGTACAAACCATTTACCAGTAAAACATAGATGCATTTATAATAAAACCTAAAAAAGAAGACCTGCAAGAAAAAGAATAGATTCTTCTATCATACCTTCGAATTAACACGTTGATTGCCACACGAATATATGTGAACGTTTCTGTCAGAATATAATTTTGTTTCGAGCCAATTATCAAAGTTCACGAGTTCTAATCAAATTTATTTTCTTTAACATCTTACCTTCAAAATTATGTTATCTAGTTCCACAGTAAAAATGTCTGTCACCCACACGTGGGTCAACGTATGAGCGTGTTAACCCACCTAAATTTATTTCGTTTGCTTCTTCAATCTCAACATCGACCTACCGCTATTCGCCCTCCGCATGATCAACCAACGTACAATCCATCTCTCCCTACCATAACCAACAGACCTTTATTCTATATTTCAAACGAAGCTCCCGCTCCGAACTAAAAGCCCACCACCTTAACGTTTATAAAATCGAGGCCAAAAATTCGGCGCGCGTTTCTCTGAAAAATTTACAAAAGAACTCGCCGTAAAACGAGAGTGGGGGGCACAGAGCACCGACACGTTAGCCGAAAGGGAAACCGAAAGGGGTGCTCGCGTTAAATCGCGAGCTTTCTCGGTTCCGCGTGCAGAAACCTGGGAAGGGTACGGGGCGGTTAGGGGTTGGGCAACACTCAGCGAGTTTCTGCAGTTATAGCCCGGTGCACGATCGTTCCTCGCGGCGTTTTCATCGGTGTGAGCGGCCAAGCCGGTGTAAGCACCGAATCGTCGGCGCGGCCATTATGCACCGACAAAACTGACACCGGTTTCTCGTTAAATTGTAATACGGTTATCAGCTGGTACGTTCGACGCGCTTCGCCTCTATTCCCACGAGGTGGGGGTGCCCCGGAGCGCGGGGGTTGGCGTCGGGGGAGGTTTCACCGCTGGAAGCGGCGGTGTCTGATGGCGGCGCCATTTTTGTCGAGTGCGTATCATTATCGATTCACTTTTATCCATAGTGAATGAGCGTGTGTATAACTGGCTCTTTACACGAACAGGAAGCCGGAGGTTATTACACGGTACGCCACGGATAAAGTGGAGTACGCGTAGTACAACGACGACGCGCGCTCTTTAAAATATAATATCGCGAGGCCGGGCCGCTCAGCCAACGGCCGGCTACCATCATCCCGGTGTAACCGTGATTAGAGTGGTTTTTATGGTAATGCATTTCACCAGGAGGGCTACGGATCGTAAATTGCGCCGATGACCCTTTACTTGTTTTGCGGATGATCCAGCGTCGGTTTTACCACGACCGGGGAGTAATTATGAAATTTCCATCGGCTGCGACCACTGCGCGCGCACGCCTTTTACCCGACTCCGCCACCGAACTTCGTTATTAATCGCGGCGAAACTTTTCGCCCTTTTTGTCCACCGCGACTAGCGCTGGAGAATAGCAGGGGACTATTCCAAAAGGGTCGGAGGCGAGCAAAAAATCGACTAGGATTGGCCTAGTAAATGGGGTCAGGACCTCGGGAAGGGGTTTTGGCAAAAGGAAATGTGTGGGGAGACAGAGGAGGGATCATTCTTGACTCTCTTATCTATTCTATTCTATAGACTCGAGATACCTTGCTCTGACCAGGTGTCCTAAAGTATATAGGTTGGCTAATTGGCTGAGAGACAAGGAATCGCTTGATCTCTACTAGTAGACCAAAGTTCAAGACCTTGGAAACCTTTTCGCGTGCCAAAAATTAATCCTTTCCCCCTTATATATCTTCTTCTATCAGAGACCCTTCTACCACAAAGTGTTAAACAAATTAATCTTCTTCAAAACCTGCAACGCACAACATCAACAGACTCTCACCTGGACACCGTCCTAGAAAATACATCTCTACTAATCCAAAAGCAATTATAATACCCAATCGACAACATCTAAAGAAACATGGGAAAGGTCCATAGATTCCCCTTCGACTAATCGTTCGATAATTCTCGGAGGTGTCCTATCAATTAATCGTAAATCAATTTCATCGACTTTACGATCCGACATCGCGCTATATCGTGCGCCGCCGTCTTCGCTCCTAAAAACTCGTTACCGACGCCTATGAATTAAACCTAGAGCACCTGAGTAACTCTTGACGCGCACTTTATGGGAGTTTTTAGTTATTTGCGGTTTGTTGTTAGTCATGTCAATGTTACGCGTACGCGGCTATCTTACACGTTCGCGCGATACCGAGTGTAACTCGCTCGTTCGCGGATTTACGAGACGCGTTCGAGGAAAAGCCCGGTCCCAACGTTGATGTAAACCCGCCGATCGTATCTTCCCTGTTATCCATGGATTTTAAATTCCTCTCGATTTATGCAAATGGGGAAGCGCCGATGTTCTTAATCACGGGAGAAAGTTCGATGTAGATGTTTCCAGCGGAAACTGTTCGCGGGTAAAAGTTACATTGCGTCAACGGGCTCTCAGAGTTGCAATTAATTGCCCGATACACCGCGGGCAAATGCAATTTAACAGTCGATTTCACGTTTTGCGATGCGATTCTTGCTAGCGGGATTAAATAATTAGTCCCTGGAGCGATGTTTACCGAGAATTAAATATGAAACGAAAGTAATGGGTCTTCCACAGGGCCTTTGGATTTTGTACTTTGATTTAAAGTGGTGCGAGAAAATGAAAAAACTAGATCTATGTACTTTGTCTAAATTAAATGATAGGCTTAATGTTTCCAAATAAATGTTTCATTATAAATATGTGCATGAATAAACTTTGCACATGTATACATTTATAATGAAAAATTTATTTGGAAACATTAAGCCTATCATTTAATTTAGACAAACTTTTTCAATGAACGTAGAAGGTACGAATACTTATCGGACTGACTGTATGTATTAAAATATTGTATAGTAATGAACAAAATCCTAAATATGAAATATCATTCAATGAATTCTCTTCAAATAAAAATAGGTAGCATATAAAAATCAAACGAAACATCAAATGAAAATACATTTTTAAATAAAATTGCTAGTGTAAGTAAAATAAATTTAATTATTAATTATAATGGATTTCATTGCCGATAGTTTGCTCTGGATAATAAAGTATCCATTTCAACTTCCACTATTCGAAATGCACATTTACTCCATCCTCTTTAATCAAATTAAAATCATCATCGAATCTTTCCTATGTGATTCAAATGGTACACATTCTTCTAACAATGTATTTCTAATCTCTACAAAAATTCTACGAAATAACGCTTCAACTTTCATCAAAATCCGTTTACTAAGCGCTGACAATTAAGACGGCGATACAATACGTATCCGTGTCCTCTCGAGGTCGAACCGGAAACTCGAGCACAAAGTTATGAGTCGAGTTTGGCCGGAAGTTTGCAAACTCGGCAGCAGCTTTACGTTCTTGTAAGAATGTTTCAACATGTTGCGCTTCGATCCGGAGTAAAAGGAAAATAGACGAAACGGGAATAACAGAATTCGTTGCTCGCATAAAGTATACACGCGGTTAATAGCGTCTATTCGTCGTTGTCTTCGAATGAAACACAGCGAGGAAGTGAACGTATCGAAAGATGAACGAGGCACATTTGATTTTGAACTGGATACATCGTTTTAACACGCTCTGAAAATTCTTAATTACGTTTTCGCTGGCTTCCACGAGCCCGTTTCGATCATTTCTTTTTTCTCCTCTTCTTCAGGTTTTCGTAATCGTTTCCTGGATCGAGACGAGAAAAACATTTGTCTTGAAGAGAATCGAGTCATCAAGAATAATGATCGTTGATACCGTTGAACTATGCAGATGTGAAAGTATCTCTGGTATCGAAGTTACCACCACATCGAAAGATCTCCTCTGGGATAGCGGAGCGTCTGTATTTGTCAAGCAACAGATGTAGTTGTTCGGAACACTTAAGGAGAAAGATGTTTTCGCGAGCATTTTATTTAAGAGACGTTTCGACCATTAAGATTCATCGAGAGGAATATTGCATCAATGTTAACGGGAGAATCATTTTCTGCGATGGGAAGAAAGAGTTTTTAGAATTACTCACTTGAAATGAATCGTAAAGATTTGCTATTCCTAAATTACCAGTCAAATAGATTGTCTGATGTTAAGATTATGAATATTAATGGACGTTGTATACATTTTTACATGGAGCAATTAAAGAGGAAATTGCTCTGAACGTAGTGAGCCCCTTTTGGAAAACCATTTAATTTTATGTGGAGGATGAACTCTTATCACCAAACTTCAAATTTCTGATAAATTAAGTGCAGAAATTAATTACGTGGCTAAGTTAAGCTCACCATATATTTAAAAATAAAGACTACAATTTTTAATTCTCTCTCAGTCACATACTCCAAGAGAGCACATGTAATTCATTATGATGAAGATTGGTACTATACTGTAACAAAATAGAGAGTAATTATTTCTGTTTAAACTAGAGTAATGAATAATTAAATGAGAAGGCATCAAATTAATTTCAACACCTAATACATTCGAATTCTAATGCTTCACCACCTTATTACCATTCACAAGTGACAACCTCGCCGTATATAACTTCCCACATTCGCTCGCCACGCGTTCATCGACGCAAGGTAGACATTAAAAATACAATGCAGCTTTATAATACGCTGCACGCTCCAGTGTGCTATTACACGGTTCCCGTTATCACACCTTGAAACTTAATCAATTCACCTCATAGTAGCCGACTCATTCCGCCTTCATTTACATGCACATGTAACCGGATAGAGCTACAAAAGGCGAAGGGCAAGTGGAACGAAATTTTCGAAGAAAGGTACCTTCGCGGGGCTCCCGTTCGAGCCGGACGAACGCCCACTTCGACTTTGATTAATTTCATGCGAGGGCACGGGTAACAGGATGGTGTTACAACTCGTTCGACAAGTCGATATTGCCTCTATCTTCGCCGCCGAGCGTTGCACGCCTCGCTCCACGCCGTTTCCTTAAAACCTCCACGTTCCCTGGCCAAGTGTTCCTAACTCCCGGCTGGGCGATAGTAACCACACAGTGGGCAACGATGAATATTTGCATCGGGCTCATGTCGTATCATTTGCATCGGTTACGACTCCGCGATGGTAACCTTGCATCAGGGATGGGCGAAATATCCTTGAAAGAGTGGACGATGAATAAATCCGCCGTGGAGCGATTTATTCGCAACATTCGTTGGAGGAGCGCTTATACGACGTGAAAAATAAATTCAAGGTTCATAGGACCTTCTAGAAAATTTTAAAAGTTTTCTTGCGAGATTATTCTTTAATAAAAAATTGGATTGAAAGATAAACGTAAAGTCCAAGAAAAGTAAGTCCAAACATGAACAATCTAATACGATCTAATCGATGCAATTATTTCTGTAAATTTTTTATTAAATTTTTAAAACTGCAATGCAACTTATTTTTGGATGTTCTTGATATTTTTAAAATTATGAGAGTTATTTAGGTGTATCTAGTGCATCGCTCCCAATGAATCTACGTACTTTATCGCAAAAACTTTCGAACCGTTCTCCCTTCCGAATTTGCATGAAGTAAACATGGTTACTCATTTCCTTCCCCTGTCTAACGCCCGTTCGCAAGGGGATGACAGTTTGGGACGAACCGTCTATTCTGTCCTCATTTTTTATTCTTCCCGTCCGTGCAACTTGACTAAATCACTAACTAAATCACTAACTAAATATGCAGATGAGCTCTTTCGACCTTGATTGGTTACATTTGACGGAGAATCATTTACAAGAAAAACCGTATTTTCCAGAGCCCTCTCCTTTATGTTGAATTTGTAAACAGATTAAGAACATTGAGACTCGAAGTACAGATCAATTAATTAATTTTCTTTTTCAATTTAATTTTTTGTTAATAAATGCTTTTTGTCTATTCTAAATTGAACAACAAATATTTTTATTCCGCGAATAAGCGGGAAACCTATCACGAATTAAAACAATGCGGGGTGTATTCAAAACAGAAAATAATAAACTTCCATCTTCATCGCGATTTTTATTAATCGTGTTTCGTTACACCATTCATTGTTATGATAGAATCCCCGATATGTTATTGGAATTCAATATTCAATACTGTGACAGCTGGTTATTAAATTCTACTGATACCCGTTTAATCAATCAATAAATTTTGCACCATAATAGACTATATATAATATCGTTTATATCGAATCCATTGATAAGGTTCCCAATACCTTGATCGAATGAAAATTGTGTTTTCGTAAATGATCTGATTAAATCTCGCTTCAATTGAAGCTCGTTTTATCGATTGCTTGGGAAAGAAAATATCATCAACTAGAAGTATATTAATTACTATAGCAAAATGTGTGCCCTCTCCTTATCTTGAAGGAAAAATATCTCAATTATGATTCATTTATTTTCAGGTAGAATAAATCAGGTACCGAGGAAATATTTCGTTTACGAGTTACAACGTTTAATTCGAACCGTTCAGGCTCGTGGCAACGAAGTTAACGCGAATGCATGCCACGGAATAAGAATAATGCCACTGTTTCGTGTAGAATGTAATATTTTACACGCGTCACACGCCAACTTAATCTTGAGTGACAGGTGAATAAGGGTAGAATGATTCTGCTCACGAACTGCTGTTTAAATCAGTTTATTTAAAATATTTATGCCCTTCAACGTTTTCGAACCAAACCGTCGTGTCCCCTCCAAAAATTTTAATATATTCTATAATTAATATATTAATGTTAATATATTTACACCCTTTGTAACACTATCACGGGTTCTCAATTGGAGTATATCGACCCTGGATTGCATCAACATCGGATCTTGGTTGAAAAGGTTGTCAGCACAAACTCGTGTCTCTCACAAACTGGGTTGAACTGTGTATACAATAGGCTTTAATTCTGATTATCTGTGTATTACCTATCCTTCTTATTGTTATTTAATTCATATCCAAAATGGCTACTTGAAATCTATTAGTCTTCGAAAGTACTGGAGACGTTTTCCCTTGGGTTATTTCTGAATGCTGCAATTTAACATAACACCACCATGGGTTTAGCAAAGACGAATTGAATATAGCCAAGCCTACCCTCGATTTTCTTGAAAAAGAAACCTACTAAAATCCTCCTGACCAATTCCAGTTTTCAGAAATGTTGAGAACGGTTCCATTTATGTTATTTCTGACTGCACCAGTTTAACTCAACACCATCATAGGTTTAGCAATGATGAATTGAATATAGCCAAATCTACCCTCGATTTTCTTGAAGAAGAAACCTACTAAAATCCTCCTAACCAATTCCAGTTTTCAGAAATTTTGAGAACGTTTCCATTTATGCTATTTCTGACGATTTCAATATAACCAAGCCTACGATTTCCCTTCAAGAAGTCATCCATCAGTGGATCGAGCGACCCCGTTGCCCAGGAAGGCGCTCGACGGATAATTATCGGCGTAGAAGCGACGACGTGCTATAGATAAATTATATTTTGAGCGCCCTTCGGCCTGCGCACGGAACATCCGTCGCGTGGGAACCGCGGGTATGCGACCCGCTTATACCTTGTAAAAGGTTAAACGGCCTCTTTAACGCACACTTGGCGCAACCGTCGCTGCCAGAGACCTTTCTATACACGGGAAAGCGCGTCAAGCACTGTCACTATCGAGCAGTCGTGTCGGTTCGCTCGATCGATTCGAGAGATACCACGCGTTCCTTCGCGAATCGACGACAGGACCACTGCCAACCTTTCCGCACGAGCATATTTCCAGATACGTTACTTCCTCCGCGAAAGACATCGGTTTGAATCTGAAACCACAACGTGGGAACTGGGGGAAGAGACGTTGGTAGTCGTCACGATCAGATTATTTAGTTCAGCTTGAACTGGGGACGAAATGGTCACTCGGTGGGAGACGAAACGATGGTTCTATAGGGTTCAGCTTGAGCTTAGTTAACAGGTATGGAGGTTCCGGAGCTTCCAAGTTCAGACGTAAAGTCTGTGGAGTTTTAGAAAACGATTTTTGGATTTTGAATCTACCAGTGATCGGAGGTATTAAAACAGCGACTCAGATAGATAGGAAAGGGTGGTTCCATTGGGTTGAACTGAAGCTTAGTATACAAATCTGAAAGTTAGGAAGTCTCCAAGTCAAGAGATAAAGATCCGTGGGTCTCTAGGAGACAATTTTTGGATTTTAAATGAAACTATACAGGTCTGAAGGCCGCAAAGTTTCTGCAATAAGAGACAAGGAATTTCTGAAGACATTGTAAAAACAGGATGCGTACGATACACTGTACCTACGGCAATCACGACGCTCTTCCGTCGAATTCCTCGAAAGTTCATACCGGCGGTACCACTAATGACGTGGGAAATATGCGCCAAGAACCCAATACTTATCCGAACTCTGACGTTTTCTCGCTACGCCTCGTTCGAGTGGTTTTGCGTGCGATGATCGCAGGCAACTGTATACGCAATCACGTACATGTACCTACGCGGCCAAGCCCGGAGGCTCGTCTGATCTTAACCTTCTGTTGCATAATGCGCTCTATCGGGAAGTCGAGAAGGGTTCTCTTAAAAGTTCCCTCAAGCAATTTTGTGGTAGTCGTTTACGGAATTTTCTCGGACACCTAGAAGATGTGCAGGTTCGGCCACTTATTGAGTTGTTTCAGTATTCATTAACTCGTGGAAGAATGAATTGGAATGATGTTTGTATTATTGAAAGCTAAGCAAATGATTCATCGAATTTGGCTCAACGCTTTGAGCGTGGAAGTGAGAATAGAAGACTAGATGTTTTGAGGAATAAAGATAATCAAATATAGAGATGACAAGCATAACAACATCTCTGAGTCATCCTACTATTAATCGCAGAGGTGTCTCTCTGTTTCCCTCTGGAAATACGTTTCCGGAAGTACTCACGGCTAGAACCACATGGAGGTGGACACTTGCTTGGCTATGACGTCTTCAGGATTGATCTGGGATACTGGGACTAGGTCCCGACACCTCATTCGACCGCCCAAAGAAGCTCATAGTCACTCCAACCATTTTATTCTTCTCTTTTTCGAGGAATTGAACTCGACAATTACAGAGTTGCGCAACGCGACTGTTTCGGCGCGTGGTGGGTATGCGAACTAGTGACGCCACTCGTTGTCCCCTGATTTCCTATTAGAACGAATATAGAGTATGTTAAAATAATAAAGTAAAATAATACTTTGTTCTTGAATTTTCTATATTTAAAATTCCATAGTTCGCGTTTTTATCTGCTTTGACAGTTTACTGCAACGTTTTCCTACGAGAACCTAAATGTTCCTCGCTTCGTTCGTTACATTTTCTTTTCGCTGAATACAGAGTGAAACCCACAACACCAGAAGTTACGAAACAAGACGCTGCAGCAGCATATATTTCCGTTGTACCGGATTTGTGGCAAAATACGCGAGATTCACTGATCTGCAAAGTCAAAGGTCGTTGTTTGTAACGCCTCTGCGAAATAAGATGATAAATGTGGCTTACTTTTATGGATAATTGAATAATTAAACATTTTTAATACATTCTTAATTAAAATTCCAGTGACCTGGCTTATTAAATAGAACACGAGGGTAAATTTTAGGTGTAGATGTAGTATCAAAGAATAATTTTCTATTACAGTAGATAAAAGCTACACGAGCAAATTACCAATAAATAAATTAGGTGGTAAATTGGATTTTCACTATACGTACCAACTACTTACACTGACGCTGAGGCCAGAATGAAAACTAACAATGAATAAAATCTGACGAGCATATCCCTGTATCGAGTGACCGATACAAAACTATTTTTCTTTCCACGTGTGTCTGTAAAGTAAAAAAAAAAAAACGTGACTGTTTTTTTTTTCAACACGTAGAACGGCATTCAAAAATTCGACGAAAAATTGGAGTCCCGCCGGTGTAGCTTTTGAATACTTGACGCGGAATATTTTATAGTTACGCGAAATCGGAGCGATGCATCGAATTTGACGTATTCACTGACCTTTCTATCGAATTTCATTCATTTTACCGTGACACGCCGCGCTCCGATATAGATAATTTTTTGTGAAAACGTTTTCGTTGCTCTGCATTCCGTTATTTCGATCGTTGGGACAGTATTTTTCCGGGCAGCAATTTTACGAGTGTCCAGGAAGTGTTATTTTCAATTCCAAAGTAATAAAGTAAATTTCCTCGAAAAGCTCGATTGAAAATACGGATTTCGTAGAATAAACATTTCCGAGGAACTCTGTGAGTATTGGTTTATACAAAATGGAAAAACAATTGTGTGGAGTTCCCGAATAATAATGTTATTCACCAAGATATTTTTTAATACAACTTGTAACAAAATTCAGAAATTTATTTAGAAACCATAACTACATTTACTCTACTCAATATTTTATTCTGCAGCCATAATTGAGATAATGCTTCTCACTTTGTTTTCATCCATATAACCATCCTGTTTCGTGATGACAACCTCCACGAATGTTAACATCCCGTTGAGATTTCATTCTTTCCTCTACTCAATTATCAATCGTCGGTTAACTAGGAAGCACTCAGTGATACGGTAAAATCTTCCGCGTAGATGTAACGTGTCTCCAGCATACATCTTTAATACCAACGTAATACGTGATACGAATTTGACTCTCGTTTTACATTCACCCTGTCTGAGCGTGGTGGAACTTTGACACGAAGTTGCGCCGATCTCAAGACTGAAATACGTAACTGTGGCTGAGTGTAACTGAAACGGACGTTGGTCCCGGCATACCTTAGAACAATGCTGCATTCAAACTGCCACGTAATTTGCAACTCACGTCTAATACACGTTTTGAGTATTTTGTCGGTTCACGTTACCCAGTCACCGCCACGTCGACCCGATCCCCCGCTGCTTCGACCGCGAAACTGCAACTATTATAGCTTTCTGTTAGCAGAATGGACTCAATTACTATGTTAGTAGACGTTGCAACTATTTTGACTCTGAAACGTTTGCACAGCGATCCCTTACTTTGGTTCAAGAAAATGGCCAGTGTCTGACTATGTAATTCAGTAGAATATTAAAAGGAGTAGAAGTCAAGTTTCAAATGGACACAAAATTAAAAAATTACCGACGTTTTCGTTTAGGGTGAATGTCCTTGTGCACATGAAGAAAGACCAGCTTTCCTCGAAAACTACACTGTTAGGATTTAGTTTAATTTTAGTCTAAGTTAACCCTAAGAATTAATTTACGTTAGTACAAGAAAAATAATAACTTAAGTCTGAAAGGATTAAATATATGGTTTGAAATTGGAATGAAGCAATGTGATGTTTGGTATATTACCGAACAGGAAGTGTTTGTGCAAAGTCATATTTTCACAGATATGGAAATAAAATGGAACTTAGATGACAGTATATTTTATATTCTAAACTGTGTATAACATGTATAGTTATCATTGATATTTTATATACTTTTGGATTTTACATTCTCCTTGATAACCCTCCCCCCTTTTAATTGCTATAAATTCACAAACATCCAGATGATATTCAGAATCATTTCCCTTTCGTGTATTTATTTATGTAATAATTTAATTAGAAATGAATCGTACCCCAATGCATAAGATCTAGGCGACCAGACGCATGTAGAGACGTCTGTGTTTGTGCATGCGTGCATATTGGTGTATACGCGGCAAGTGAATGCCAGCTTTCCGGCGGCAAAAGGACAAGCGAAGAGGGTAGGGGGCGACGCAGTGGGCGGATCGATATTAAAATAGTGACCGAATTCCAGCGTGCCGCAACCTACCCTAACACCCCACGGCTCACCCTTAAACTTGTCTTCTTTCTCTCGCCGGAACCGCATTCCCGTTTTACGCCCCCTTACGAGATACGCTTCTGCACGGAGGGTCCGTTGGAAAACTTTCCTCGTAGCGGAGAGGAAGGAAAACAGCTCCATAAAGTGGCAGCCGAAATTCAGTGCGCCGTGGGAGGGACGGAGAGAGCAGGCGGAGAGGCGTCTCACAGACTCAGCTGAAAAATAACAGCCAGTCTGCCCGAGGAACGTAACGCAAGGACCTTAGGGTTGCCATTCGACCACCCCACGGCTCCCTCCTCATCGTATTTACGAACTGCCTTCTGAATGGTGAATCTTAAACGATGGCGCTTGGAGAAGATCGAGCTCAGCCCAGGACCTCCTGCAAGAGAAACTCGAGGGGCGAATTTTCGCGACGCTATTCAGGCGTTTAGGAATTTCGGGAAAGAATTTTGATTAGTTGAGTGCATTCGTGGATCGTGGGATTTTGGAAGATGTTGTTTGAAGAATTTGAGTATGAATTTGGAATTTTTCTATAGCGGCTCTGTAAGGGTGGCAGTAGGGATGTTGTTAAAGTCTTGGTCAGGGAACTCTGATTTATTTTCATGGGGTCTTTTCTTATATTATTCAATTCAAACCATGTACGTTTCGAACCACTTCCTGGTTGCCTTTATGACTTTACAAGTCTACGATGTAGAACACTCGATTGATAAGACAGACGGCTCTGTTAACAACACGGAATACTCTGTCGCTGAATCCTTGGGTCAATTAGAGCTCTGCCTTACCGAGCCTTGCCAAGACTTACCAACAGAACGCCCTGCATTGCCAACACAGTACCTTGTGTTATCGGCAGAACACCCTACATTACCAAAACACCACTCTACTGTACCGATCCAATCTAAAACTACAAAAATTAATTCTTGCACACAACGTATGTACTTTCTTTGCAAGTGACCTGTACTTCCAAGGAATTTGGTCATCGGTTTCCCCTTGCCATCTTCTACAATCGCTTCGATAATAATTCTGGATATGAGGGGGTTGGGACCACGGATAAATTCCAGCGTTGTCTTCCCGAACGGATGAGAAGGTTTACGGGGTTTCAGAAGGATAAGAAGGAGATGGGAGCGTGATAGACGCGTCCCGGAGACGAAAAGTCACTTTGAAGTTTGAGATGTTACGTTCGGACGAGGTAAACGTCATGGGTGAAACAATGTTTGGCACGAATTCTATTATCCAAATTAGTAAAGAGTTTCTTAGGATGGTCTTCTGGATTTTGATTTTTTGTTTAATAACAAAATACGAATTCTGGGGTACATGGTTATAAATAATGAGAGATATGTGTATTCTGAAGAAATTTGAATGGAACGTACATCTATCTGTAGTCGTTTTTCTTAAAGGAGTTAACTCTACTTTTCCTGTGGGAAATCTAGACGCAAAGGACTTCACTTAAGAGAAAGAGAGTAACGGAGTTCCTTAAAGGAAGTTATTTCTGACGCTGATCGACATTAAAGCGTTTTGTTATTCTACAAATTCTTTGGGAACTCCGTAAAAACCAACATCATTTTAGATGATGTAGATCTGAAAATGAATGTGCGTTTAATTATGATAATAGGACTTGAAGGTCGAGAATTATAATTGGAGCTCAAGAACTTCGAGATACAATCTTGTAAATTAGTTTGAACTAGACTTTTAGTTATATCACTATCTCCTTATATCACGTTCTTCCTTTTTAAGTATTATTTTGGAAGAAGACTCTATAGCAAACTTGAAGGGTATTTCCAATAAATACCTAATAATACCATAAATCTCTCCTACCATTTCCTGAAGATGATAAATTGGTGCCCCGCAGCCATGCATCAAAGAAAAACGTGTATTGCAAACTAGGCATTTGAAAAATATTATTACTCTCAAACTACTTTTAAGAAGACCATTAAACCAAAGTTGAAATGTATACAGAAATATATTCTGCATATGCTTGCCGAGACTATCAATCTTCCTTAGCTTTGTGAATTGGAAATTTGAGAAAGACGATTGTACTTCTAATTCGAAGACAATTTCCCTTCGCGCCGGATTTAGAGACCTGCCTCGCGTCGGATTCTTTGAAGGAAACAATACGAGCGTAGCTCCCAAAGTATGTAAAATAATTTTTATTCGGTAAATGCCATCCCGCGGCGTACAAGAACGCCATATAGCGAGATCGAGTTGCACGATGTTTATAGTAGAAAGTAACTAATGATTCTCGCAGGAGAAGCGGATCTACGAGCTGTAAAACCTTTACGCTTGCTTTGGAAACCGAGCCGGCATCTCTTTATATCGCTATAATCATTAAAAGGTATAATTAAGAATACTAACGAGGCGTATATTCTTTTAAGTTCTCAAAAGCGAAACTACGGGTTGGTCGGGCACGCACCGTTCTATTATTCGACGAGGCTGGTATTATTAATTTTCAAAGAAACTGCGCGATAAAGTTTTTGGCGAAGGTAGTCCAAGTTACCATTACCACAATTATCGGCAATAGTTGATAACGGGAACGCTTGTAACTTCGCGAGAAGCAATCTCCTGCTTTCGTTGCATTAATCGACTATTTACCGAAAGGAAAGTTTTACACTGTCCGAGCAATTATGGGAGAATCGAGGGAGAATATAGGGTATCGAGATTAATGAAGACCCACGCTGGCAAACAAGAATGAATAGAAACCACAATTCGAACTGTTGTCTGGTATACAATTATTAGCCAACGATTTCGTTCTGGAGCACACTGTGTCTATTTACTAGACCGCGAACCTTTCAAATTATTTACGTATATGTTTAAAGAATTATGATAATATAATGTTTCCTCTGAGATTCTCTACAATTCAATCGATGGAACTACTTGTAGATGTAAATAAGAACAGAATAATTGTCTATATTGCAAGAATTTATTAAGAAGTTTATTATGAAAATTTCTTCTTCAATTTTTATACATCACTGTTTTAATAAATTGTCTTTTCCATTCTAATGTTTCCTGAATGCTTCTAGCCTAGGTTAGTCGCATACAAGTCTGTAAGCATAGTTAATTATTATTAAAGACGTGTTACGCGTAGGCAGCGAGGTGCGTCAATTTTGTTCAAATTATTTATAAATATTCCAAGCATTCTCCCTCGAAACGGCGAATTGGAATTATATGTGAAAAGAGCGAGCTCGTAAAATTACCGTAACCACTGATTGCGAGCAAGCAGCTGAATCGTAAAACCACGGTACATGGAGAATGAAATCATGAGCTAAAGCAGGGCGGTTACATCTTGAAACTATAATACCTCATAGAATTAAAAAAACTAAGCGCGCACTCGAAATACATTAAAGGGGAAAAGTAAATGAAAGCAATGGGTTGAACTCTGCGAAACTCTCCAGCGTTCACTCAGCTTATAGTTTTTAATCGATGCACCATCAAATGTTACTCATTAATTAAGTCAACTGAGGGGAAAAGGGAAATTTGAAAGACCTCTAAAATGGCCCATTTTCCTACTGCCAATGCAATTTACAAACAGACTCAAAATATTTCAAATAGATCATTTACATGTCGTAAAATCATGGAAGAATAATTTTAAAGCATTCATCTAACTGTTCTGTATTTTCTTTGCTCTAATTATAAAGTTATTCAGAGAAGTGGTTGAAGGAAAAATAATTGTCTTGCTTGTGGAAATGCTTTCAAAGTATGTGTAAAGTACTCACATAAATTATGCCAGTTATAAATAGACTGTGAATCTTTATGCAAAATAAAACCTTAGCAAACGTACCAACAAAAACCGAACCTAAACAAGAATTTATTTTACTCCGTAAATATTATAATACGAATATTACTTTCAATACGTGCATTTTGTAATTTCTTGATCATTCAAATTTCCTATAAATGCATGAAAATCTGCAATCAACTTATAAATAAACCAAAGAAAATCAAAACCAGTACCGATCTACCAAATGTAAATAGCCACTTATCTTAATTTTATATCAAGTCACCCGAAAAATTGACGAAACAGAGAGAGTTCTAGTCATCATTCGGGGGCGTTCGCCCCAAGGTGGGTCCCGTTCCCCATCGCGATAATTGTGGTCCGCGGGCGCAGTGGGAGACCATGGCGCTCGTATAGCTAGGAAAAGTCGCATGTTAAGCCTGATAAACGAAACATAAAAGCACGGAAGGTGGCCGATGGTCGACGGGCGAGGTTTGGGGGCTTGAGGAAGGGGGTTCCGTGGTAGGCGTGGGTGTGCGTCCGTCGTACGACGGCCGGTCGGGTAGCGTGCGCCCCGCAAACACACACGCCAAGCCGCGTGGCCTGGGCTTTTCCTTCTTTTTGCCACGACCCGATCGATACTGGTGACTTATTTTGGATTATTTTCAGCGGCCAGAGTGTGCGCACCTTTTCTCGTGGCAAAAAAATAGGAATTCGCGCGGACCGGTGCATGGCTTTCTGGTAAATTTTGCTGCGACAGGCGTTCTCCAATGAGCACGACGAAAAAACGTATCGGAGCGTGTAACCGGCAATTTTTGTTGCGCCTCGCGCCGCGAAGGCACCGGGGGAGGGTGAAAAAAACCCGTGAAAGCGGACTTGTGCGCTCCGTCGTTGGCGTTCCGTAGATTACGTTAAAAAAGGAAAAAAAAGGAATGAGACAGAAGGAAATAATAAAAGACACAGAAAAAGAAAGAAAAGAGAAATTGTGGGCATTAGACACCCCGCTGTCCAATGAAACGCCGCGGCCACCCTCCCTCTGTAACGGCGCGCGGCGTGAACGTTACCGAGAGGGATGCAAGTGTCTTTTGTCGCGGACGGAACCCGCTATTTTTCGCTCTCCGCGGTCCGTGATCTTTTCAACGGCGTTTCGCGCTTTTGATCGTTCGCCTGGTGAAACGAATGCGCGATACAAATTCCTTCGACAATGCGCGCGCTCTCTCTTTCTCTACCCTCTTTTTTCTTCGTGGTTTTAGCGAAAGGAGCCGCGGCGCGCGATTTCCTTGTGAAATTATTCCGTTAATCTGGTTGTTCTTATCTTTTTAAATTATACGAGAAGAGGAGGAGGGAGAAGAATTGAATCTGTGGGGTTGTTTTGTAGACAAATAATATTATTAAGGGTGAAGAGTGTCGTATTTTGATACTATACGAAATTTGATTTAATTTCAAAGTTGACACTTTCTTAATCCGTAATGTGATATTCACCATTTGCAACGAGGTTGGTCTATCTTAATCGGTAAGGAATTTTTAAAATTGTCAGCGATGTATTGGAAGTTCGAGGAACTATTTAGCGCCTGACTTGCCCCTACCCTACCAACAGACTAAATATATACCGAAACAGTAATGTATTCTGACGCAAATCCGCAAATGCAAATTTAATCGAAACGCAATCAACGGCGGCAAATACGAGATATTTATCGAGCTCTGCACGTCCACCTATTAATCAGCTAAAAGTGTTTTAAGTTTCTTACTTCCTTCGCTCTACTTCTCGTGGCAGTTTCGACCACGTTAGATCTCGAACTACGTAGGAAAATGATATTTGGCTTTGATGCTTATTTTTGAAAGTAATATTTCTCTCGACGTGTTCATAATCTAAATTTTTCATTACTGTTCTTGTGGAGCATCAATGTACATATGTATTGAGATTGGTTATTGTATTAAAACGGAGTACTATAGAAACAGACATTGCTTATATTTTTTTGGAGCAGCTAAAAGATATTAAAATATTGCGCAGACTTTATGCAGTCTAGAAAAAATATTTACTCCACAAAACAAGCTATAAGATGAAACACCTTAGAAACCGACAATATTTATATTCTTTTATGTTTCCAAATTAATGATATTCAAGAATGTTCATTATCCAGGACTACGGCTTCGTTTATGCGAAAATTCATTTTATCTCGCAAAAAAAAAAAAAATGACCAACTCCCCATTTCTCATGGAAATCTGAACGATGAATCTCGTGACTGGTTCCTTCGTGTTCGAGATGTGTCGCGTCGGGTAGCGTCGGATAACCATGATCGGGAAACGACGGGTGTGCTATTTAAACCGGCTCGTATCAATAACGGAGTAGTTTTTGGCGGATTTCATTGATTTCCGATGGAGTTGCGCTGATGTGCAAGGACGCTGTCAGGTAGACTACATGCACAACATTGTAATTGATTGGACCTGTGGCTTGATAACCGCCCGGTGACCTCACCGCCCGGCTCGATACGCGCATTCGGTCGTGGAATAATTATTTCTTCTTTCTGTGCGTCAGGTACCCGCCAGGCTCTATCTCTGGAACGCTTTTGAATCGATTACACGAATGATCTGTCATTCAGCGGGTTACCGACGTTTTTCGACGCGAAACCGACGACGAGAGGCGATATCGAACAACTGGGGACAGGGGGGGGTGCTTTTGAGCCGGAAACAGTAAGATTATTCGTCATTGTATGAAACTCAGGGGCGTAGGTACCCTATGTATCAAAAGTAGGCAAAGCTTTAGGGGTTCCAAGAGTGGACCTTGCTTCGTCAGGTCTCATGATTACGTAGGATTAATAAAAATCCCTTATTATATTGAATAAATAATTTGGTTCGAGACAAAATCAGTGTTAAATGTTTGATATAGCTATGATTTTTACATATTGTTAACTTTGGGAAGCGATACTCGGAAGAGTGAAATTTCTTGTATAGAATATCTATGGTAATCATTGATATGCAAAGTCTTAATTTCTATGTAAAAAGAAATGGAGTTGTATTACTTTCAAATAGAGTGATTTTATACGTCGATGTTCGAACGAATTGTTTACGAACAGAGAAGTCAAAATGAAGTTGATTTTCATGCAATGGCCAACACGCCTTATTCCCATAATTGCTTGCTTCCTGTATTTTTGTAATTACGTACGCCGATTTACTAGGCAGATTCTTCAATAATAACAGTGCACTATTATAATTAAGGAACGTGGCTAGTAGATTCGGTTAGAAACAGCACTCGACTATTAGCATATCACTCAACGTGCAGACTTTTCCATATGTATTTATCGTTAAAAGTAAAATAAGAAAACTTCATACCTAAAGTATTCCTACCAAATAACTTCGATTGTGAGAAAATCGTTTTCTTTGTCAGTCTCATTTTGGAGCCCTCCTATTCGCGTCGACCGTTGCGCATAAATATCTTAACGGAAGAAAGTTGTAGAACTGTAATATACGAGAATATGCTCCGCAACGATAATAAATCGAATAGCAGAGCGTTCGTACGAAGCATCGGGTAACGGAGGTTCGAATAACGGAGTCTCCGCCGTGCCACGATTAATAGACTCGTCGCGTTAAGAAAAACAACCTGAGCCACGTTTCGTGCGTTAACCTCCAATAGAATCATTTTCCACGAAAAAAAAGAAAAAAGAAAAGAAAAGAAATTGAACCGAGTCACGTAGCTCTACGAGGGCGATTAAACGCTGAGAAAGATCAATCGGAGCCATCGTCGAACGTCTATCTCCGATCATAATGGCGGAAGTGGAGCCGAGATCTAAGCTTATCGGCGCGGAATTAGCCGAAGATGGCAGGACTCGGTTGCTAGGTCCGAGGAATTACGCTCTTCCTGTACTTTGCGAACGATGCGTATCTTTCTTCATTCATCTGATGGCTTCTTGGAAAGTTTGCTGCTCACGCACTGCGAAACTTGCTCGCGGTGGGAGGAAGTGGGTTTCGAAGAATCGAAAATTCACGTATTCACGGAGAATCCGTGTAGGAGGAGGAGTTGCGCTCACCAACCTCCTCGAAGCTTCGCCGCGAGATTTGCGAGCTAATCAGCTGCGATCTTGGAATAGTTTTCTTTATATGTAGGAATAAATGCAGCATTATAAGGTGGAAACAATGGAAATGATGAGTGATAATATTGTCAGAAGCGTGGCACTGGATGACGTACATGTCGGTGAGATTTTTATACAAATGTTTCAAAATAAATGCATGAAACACTGTAGAGGATTCAATTTGTTTTCGTAAATGTCATCACAGATGTTTGACGAATTAAAATAAAGTAACGGTTATCTGAAAACGTACAGGAAATTTTCTACAACTTAACGTAATTAAAAGGAAAGGCGTGGAACACCCTAACGCCAACGCTAAATAAATATTTGCATTTTATTAAGAAACAAAAATCTAAAAAGAAGCTTTGAAAGCTTCTAAACAATCCTCTATTATCCCCATCGTATAGAAGCACATCTCTTCTAATCAAATAATTTTGAGAGGTTTCCTTCTATTAATTTCTCTCTGGATAACTATCATAATACTTCTGGACGGAGGTGTACGTACATACGTACAATGTTGCAACGGCACCCCGTGTGTAATTACGTGATACGTACGTTTGGGTCTCTCGTTAAGACAGATTACACGTTTTCAGCGCGTCTCTCATCGGAAACATGTTTAATTAGCCTCGCACTGTCGAACGGTATTCTTTCTTAATTATCACACGACTCCACTTTTCCGCTCTTAATGCGCTGCGTCAGCCCCGGAGGAGTTACAACGCGTCTTTGCCGCGCGAGAGCAGCGGGGATATTATAATGGGTCTCGATTATTTGAACGTCTATTACCCGAGCGAGTAATTACCCAAGCGCGCCCACTGAACGCAGTTTCAGATATTCGAGCGCGTTCAATAACCGCATGCTTGATTTTCCGCGCGGCGTTTCGTTGCCGTATAGCAAATAGAGTCTAGGATCATGGACGTGTATCCAAATACGTAGTCACGGAAATCATCGCAAACGAGGTAGTGTACACGGTGGAAATTTTATTTAATAAGCTACTGACGGGTTTAAGGTTGCAAAAAATTGATATTTTCCTTTGGGTTTTATAAAATTGTTCTGCTGTTCAAATTAATATGTGACGCATACCTTTAAGTGCCATAGAGAAATCTAACTGTAAAATTTGTAATTTTTTTATTGAACGTAAACAGAATCTGTTACAGGGAGTGGCTGAAGTGAGTAGTACTTTTAGTTGATACCTAAAATCGAAGGAATATCAAGCTCATTGATTCATGAATCTGCAGTTGTTACATCCTTTTGTCCTCCCGATCAGTTCCAGTAGAGTGATAGATCTCTATCAATATTTCTCTAACTCTCCCCAGTACGTCTGCAAGAAAATAACAAAAAAATCTTCTTCGATATTTTTGGGAAATGAATCACACGCGAATTCCTGCGACGGAATTCGCAGATAAATCACGAAGGCCTCCTTCGTTGTTCGAGAGTTGACTATTTCCTGATCGTTTGGAAAAATAATCAGACGCGGAGGTAGCAACCCGTGGACGCAGTGATTGCGCCTCGTTCCGCGAAACGGTTGCGCTGAAATCCTCGTATTTATCATTCAACACCCGGCTGATTACCTAATTAGTGAAATAACTAAATCGTATGTACGACAATTTTCATCCTCCGACCCCCCTAATGGACACAAATTACACGGGGCGTCATTCGCTGTCATTAGGGGCCGAGAAAACGGCCGATGGCTTTAAACGCGCTCCCGTGGAGGCTTCGTTTACGGAATACGAGCCTGTAAATGACTGAACCGTTAGTAAAAACTCGCGGACGTATTCCCTTTCGTAGAAGAAGAAAGAGGCGGGGAAAGATGGTAAAATGCACGGTCGTTACTGGCTCTAAGAGTACAACGCAAGCAGTTTGGACGGCTACTGTTGATGGAATTAACAGTCTTTTTGCCAATGCCAGTGTAACGATAACGTTGCATAGAAATGATAAAATAGCAAATTGATGAGAAATGATGGTTTTGTTCATAGCAAGTCTCGGTGGACGTAGCTGGACAAGTACGGGTTTAATCTACACGAATATCATAGAATTAACAGTGTTTTTGCGAGTGTATAGTGTAGCAATAACGTTGCGAGCAATAATAAAATTGTAAATTGATGAGGAGGGTTGGTTTTGTTTATGGAAAGTCTCGGTGGATGTAGTTAGGTAAGTATTATACGAGGAAATATATTAAATAACTAAGAACTTCTTGAATTGACACAAACGAATTTGATATAAATGATATTTGAAAAAATTGTTAGGTCTCTTTGTACAGATCAGTTTGAATATAGCACATGGTTCTGCAGATAAATTATTCGAAAGATTGAGTGTGTCGTGGCACCATAATGTTAGATGAAGCTCGAATTCGAGCTGTCAGTGGTGAAGTGTTCCGACAAATGATGATGAAGACTGCAAGTAGTGAAGGATGAGTCTTGACTTTGACATTATATCGCCTCTGATGAGCATCCATAAAATTTCTATTGCTTTCATAAATCAATCCTAGCGATTTCAGGCTTTCGAGCATAATTTCCTTTTACTGTAGATACTACAAATTCATCTAATTCAAACTGGAACAAGTTGAGGTTGTATATTCATCCCAAGTATCCCTAAAAGTCTAAACCTCCCAGTGTCACAGCCTGTCAAGCCTACAAAAGAAGATCAATCTCAATTTTTCTAAACTCAAACAACTTCGGTTCCCACCAAATATCAGCGTACGATCGAAAGATCAATGCCAAGTCCACGGAGGGTGTTGAATCGCAGGAGAATGCAAACGCGACGAAGCAAGACCGTCGAAAACTTTCTTTGCCAGAGCACGGCTATCATCGACAATGAGCCAGCGTTTCGCACGAGTGTCGGGATTTCGATCTCCGGTTCATAAATCGCGCGAGCCATCGATGGCCGTGATTAGCGAGAAGGAGAACTCGAAGAAGGCCTTCCTTCCACCGAGAACCGACGCGGACCGCGGCAGCGTTCGTTTACTAGCTACCAGGTTGTAAACGATTTAACGGTTGGCAAAGAATTGCGAGAGGGCCGCGAAGGGAAGCAACGGGCAGAGGGAAAGAGACGCTTTCAGTAGTTGTCGTACACCATCGACAACTCGGATCCTACGGCGAGTTCGAGCAAAAAGCTGACCGATCATTATGGTATGCGCGTTAGGAGCGGCGTTAGCCTCTGGAATTTCCTCCGCGAAAAGTAGTACCTCCGGTCCCGCCTGTAAATCCCGCACGAAATTGCCGCCAGGACTCTGAGGCTTCTTGAAACCTTGCTACCCCGTTAACGGCCGCCTCGCTTCGAGCTGCTGATAGATCGAGAGCCTTCTGGGATCTCGATTTTTGTCACGGTCGGTGAAAGTCTCGGGACTTGGTTGGGCGATATTGTTTTGAAGCATCTGCTGGGAAAAATTCGTCGAGGCTTGGGATGGGGCTTTGGATTGTTCTCTACGAAAGTTTCATGCAAAGATGTTGTAATTGTTACAGGAAGTTTTATTAAGGATGTGATGAGATTCAAATTTTTGGAATTCTGAGCCATTGGAAGGGGTAGCATCCACCCTTCACCTCTTTTTCTTCCTTTTCTTCTGAACAAGATATGTTTAGTATTATATGGAAGTCGCTAATTCAGAAGAAATGTGAAAGAACATAATCGTAATTATTATGTATAAATGCTTTGCGATTTGTGTATACTTGGACTAATTAAAATATTTATGTCAATGTAGGTTTGCTCTTGAGCCCAACAAGAGAACTAGTTCTTCTGTCGTCTGAGAGAAAGAGATGCTTAGTTTGGTGTATGTAAATATATTATGAGATGTAAGATCATTAGAAAATAAATGAACATGTACGAGGAGGTGCCTTATATCGAAGGTCATTAAAGTATATATGATGAAATACATATCCGATACTTAAGGAAGCATCTTAATATGCTCTTAATATGTTCTGATTAAAAATAAGCAGTGGTTTCGAATATTTGAAGGAAGTCATTATTCTCCTCGCGTAGTATGATGAACTTTGGCTGTTTAGCATAACTCAAAACCATAGCAAAATTTACCTATATTGTTATTCTTGTTCAACTATTCTTCATCAACTTAGATACACAGATGCAGGTACTGATTCAATATTCAATTTATAATCCGAAATAATAAACCGGTTTGTATAATATGATAATAAAGATATAAAATACAATATACTCCTAACATGAAACTAATTTGGCCACCGCGTCGTCTAACACTTCTTTTGCTACACTAACGTTGAAACAGTTGCGTCCGCAGACTCGGCGCTGTTGTTCGCGGCGAGTTCACCAGTGTGATACAACTTCCGGTTATTTTTATTAAATTGGATGAAGACGGAACCTAGGCGATAAAAGTATGATGCAAACGCTGTCTACCGTTGCATCTCGCCCACGAATGCACGCGTGCGTGCATCTGCACACGAGGACGGATGCGTTCCGAACCGTAACCGTCTTTCCTCGTCCAGGCTCGATGCACAGAGCCGTCTTCTGACGCGAAAAATTCACGCACATTTCGATTCCTGATTTACATACCCAATGCATCCACAGTTCGCAAAGAGACCACCCTAGAAATGCACTGAAACTCGAGGAATTATAGATCGAAAGGAGACTGCCGCAGGACCTCGAATTGCAGGATATTGGGGCTGCAAAACGGGCAATAATCGAGGTTCTTAAAGTGATCTCAAAATAAGTAGCTCTATACTGCACCCCCTCACCTTATTTATTGCTTATCAACCATCCCTTCCACTAGTCCATACCATAGAATAAACGAGGCACTCCATAATGAAGATTACAATAACCAAGATTTTGTACACAGAACTGATCATCGTACATTTTATTTATTTTTGCTTAATGTACGATACTTTAGCCCTGCATAGAAGAAATAAAAAATTGTTCCTAAGAAAGGAGAAGTAAAATCTCAAACGAAATGGTAGTTATGCACAACTTGCGCATCATATTTTTATAAAAAATCTGTCTTCTCAAGTAAACACAGAGAAGTAACGCTACACATGTGGCTTGCCTCAAAACCAATTAAAATTACATCCCCATTATAACCGTGCTCCGTAAACACGGCGAAAGGGGAAAATAACACAGGAGCGTCCCCCATCATTTTGTCGCGGAGTGTAGCACGAAGAGGATTAAAAACGAAGCTACGCGGATGGCAAGAGCGCGTGCATCAGCGCACACGCGGATCAGCGTGCGCGCGCGATAATAATTATCATGCGCTGACCAGCGTCGGCAATCTTTGAAGGTCGAGCCGCGCCACTGCTTCCTTATTGTCAGCCAGGTAAGAGAAGGAGAGGAACAGGCGTCGTGACGGAGGTGCGAGAAGGAGAGGAACCCCGCTAGATTAACCTTACAGCACGCCTGTACGCGTTCTACCCGGCCACTGTCCGCTCATTATGTAGACACCGCGATTTCAGAAATATGGGCTTCGTCGGGATTGTGAAGCTGATCTTTTATTCCCTTCTACCTCCGGAGTTCGTTCTGGCCGACGAAAGATTAGCTACCGCGAGCACGGTCGAGGATCTCGGCTCTCGTAGGCGGACGCAGGAATTACCGAAGGTAATAGGCTGGAAATCGAAACACAGTAGAACGCCGATTATCGGAACGGCGCCGATTAGCGTGTAGACTGCCACGTATTCGTGGAAAATTCTATTTGGCATGTTCGATAGTTTTACGATGAAGTAAAATTTTTTGACGTGGCCGAATGAGGCGAAGAAAATTTTTATTCGATGGGAGGTTGAGGTTTGAAAGATTATTTATGTACTTCTGCTTGTTTGTATTGGGATGTTTAGAAGGAGGCTGATATTATTCAGTAGAAATGTTAGCTAATGTTTCAGTGAGTGAGTTGAGGGTCGATGTACAGAATGGATGGTGTAATGTTATGAATGGGAATTGTTTCGTTGGATAATTTATCTTTTGACTTTTATATCTTTAGTGGATCCTTAAAACATTCACTATAAATCTGCGAATTTGTAAAACAATTATGGACTTGGAATGACTGTTATTCATCAGAATTACAATTTCTAAGCAAACATTTTCTTAACTATTCATTGAAATTGTATTGATTATGTACTTAATACATTCGTTCACATATGAAGCAAGACAATTGTGGTTTCAACGAATATGACTGAAGGGCGCATTTACATAAAACTAAGGAAAAATGATATAAAAACAATAAATTCGAGTAAAATATAACCCACCCGTGTAATACGAATAATATTTGCTTTATTTTACTCGGGAATAGCACAAACAAAAGACCATTTCTGATAAATTGTACGTACTTTTCCTTTAATTCGCTGAACCCTCTCTTTTCCACGAAAATCGATTCCAAGCGACGTACGTTAAGCAACCGTGCGACGACTCAATGCACAGTCGTTAAATTTTTTCCCAATAACTCACGTCGAAACGAATCGAAATTGTATTCTTCGTGCTCGACGATCGGTTTGAGCGAAGCTTTCATCATTGATATGCATATAAGCAGCGCGCCGATGAATAGCAGGATCGATATCCACAGGTGAAATGACAAATAGTAAAAAAAAAGGAGCTGCGCCGCTGCTGCTCCTCCTCGAAAGCTTTTATTGTTCGCGAAATGAAATTCCAAAGAGAGCAAATTGTATCACCGTACCGTTCTTACCGGATTTTGCCATTCTATGTGAATCTCTTAAACGATCTTTCAACGTCGTTGTAAGTGAAATCTTGATCCCGACTTGCCAGCCTTTACGCGTGAAAACAATAAGAATTCTTTATCAAATCTGTAAACACACAACCATATACCTTCGATTCGTAATAAGGATACAATAAAAAACCATGTATCTGTAACAAAGAACCCTAAGCAAAGAGTACTAAGCTTTAATTTTATACCAGAACTTCTAATAAATCCATCTCTATTATTTTCAAGCTTTCCACCTTGCTATAGGGGTGCCTATAACCAGCAACATCTTGTCAACTCTGTCCACCATAATATATCTAAAACACTACTTTCCCTATTCTATTCCTGAATACCTCACCAACTTTTAGGCGAAAGGAGTCACATGAAAGTAATCGCAAAAGGTACCCTCCGACCATACCGATATCCCCACAATCCACTCCAGACCCAACTTCGTGAAGATCAGAGATCTTCTCATGATCATTGTCAATTGGGGAACAGTGGTGCAGTAAATATTTAATGTCGATGATAAACGGCCTGTTCGATTAAAGGTAATCGTTGATCGCTGGACTCACACCTGTATTCCCGGTAATAGACGGTTGTCCGTCCCTGCGGACAAGACCGGTAGCCTTCGGAGTACACGCCCATCGTGCGAAGCTCGTTCCCTGAGCGATACAACACGGCGTATACACGGCGCGGCGGCGATAGGGAGGCATGCGAGGTGGCTCACGCTTATGCATGCTCGCAGCATCTGTTGCTACAAGACAGACGTTCCCGGCGTTACGTTACGACGTTACGATCCCATGGCCTCGAGTAGGCCACATATGCCGCCACCGAACACGTGTGCCCGCCCGTGGCCCATCCGAGCTTCCTCGAAGACCACCCTCTGGTTCCTTGGCGTTTATTTGGACGTCGCGGGTGGATCCTGGGTACTACTGATCATGAAGTGCGTGAAACAGTCGTTGCAAGGTGGGAAGGAATGTGAAGATTCAGGGGGTGAATGTGGGATGCGATTAAAGGGTGACTCTCAGGTGTTGGGATTTGGTAGTGATAGAGCACTGCGTCCTTCTGTTTTGGTTGATTAGAAAATTTAAAAATTATTTAAGTCCTTGGGGTTTATTTTGTGGTCGCGGGTGGATCCTGGGTGTTACTGTTCGTGCAGTGCGTGGAACAATCGGTGCAAAGTGGAAAGAAGCGTGAGAAGTTATGAGGGTGAGTGCGGGATGCAGTTTGGTGGTGATTGGTAAGGTTTGGAAGTGATAGAGCATTGCATACCTTTGTTTTGCTTGATATTTCAAACGTGGTTTATCAGAAAATCACTAAATTATTTAAGACACCCCTTCACCATGCAAAAGTTCATCCCTGAAGAAGTCTAGGAGCCACCTAGAAGATACTACATTTTCCCTGTTAGAAAGACTTCAACACCCCCAACAATGTTCTAAGATTGAAAATCTTTTTATTTTCGAACAGCCGAAATTTATGTCCCGCTAGATCGCTGAAATATCACAGTGTGGGACGGAGCGAAAACACCAGGATATGTCAGTGAACACTTCTGAATGTGTTCGACGCTAAAGAATCAAATGAATTTCGCGATTGCGATTCGCATTTCGAGCCATTACGAAAGCCGTTCGTCGTTATCAACAGTCGAAGGAACGGGCGGCCATCGGTGTATTTAAAACGCATAAAGTGGAACGGGATTCGTTGATTGCTCGCCTGGCAGCGCGAATATTTCGTGAAAGTACGCGGTATCGTAAACGACGCCTCTGCCTCTCACCGTCGACGATAACGGGGAAAGTAGTGGCGAGGAAACGTCGACTGTCGGGCAGTTCGCCCTCGCGACGGCGTTTGACGAAGCTGATACGACCACCCTCGGAACCTGCGAAACCTACGTGTCCTATGCTTGAATTCTTAAAGAAATACTAAAGCCACGAAACCCATAAATGGGTCAAATATTTTAGATTTGGAATTCTTCTTCAAAAAATCGTGAAACTAGGTGCGTTAACTTCTCTAAAATAAAATTAATTTCTTTTCTTCTTAAATTTGAATATCCTACGTCAGAAATGTGTCCAATTAAAATTCTGGAGAATCGAGAGATATTGTCGGATATTATCGCTCAAATCGTCGTCTGGCTTTTATTTCCGTTCGCTAGCAGGATCGTAATCAGGAGCGGTGATGATTCCTTCGCGGAACAGGTGCGAGAGGAGAGAACGGAGGCTTGTTAGCAGTTGGAGCTGTCCCGAAGAAGAGAAACAGGGAGTTGGACGAGGAACAACGGTAGAAGGGGTGAAACGCTTTTGTCGATCGATCGAGGTTTCGAGTTTATTAGCGGCGAGGCCAATAAGATGACGACGACGCTCGGTGATAAAGGACACCGCCTTATTCTTCGAAAACGCGAAATTGCTACGTCGTGGCTCGGCCAGGACAAAAATTTTTCCTCGGCTTTAAGGCCACCGGTGTCTGTGTTCGTTAAATGAAACGTCGGATTGCTGCACATGCTTGACTCTTCTTAATTGCGCCGATCCACGTCCAGGGGCGGCGGGGAAGGGAAGCGCACGGAAGAGATTTTGATGAATAAGGGGGGGAAACTGCACGATGCGATTTATAATTGGTGTAATTGAGAAGCTGATACGGTTGTTGGCCGATGGATAACGAGTGAGTGGAACGGGTTTGGCACCGAACTATGAAAGCTTTTGTTAGATCGCGGGGGATGATACGGATAACTGGAAATAGGGGATGATACGATTACGCGTTCATGGTATTCAAGGAATTAGTTACGTAAGTACTTGGTACATCCCTGGAACGAAGGATATCTAATTTTGGGTCAATCTTTTATATCGGTTTATTTGCAATTTTCACCCTTCGTTCTTAAGGGTTTGTCTCTAACACCTTTGCTATGTCCAAGTAACATACAGATTGACGAATGTATTATGACGGTACTCTTCCCTCGATTGGAATGAATTTTATTTCTGTAGATGAAACATATAGTTAGGTTGTATAAAATATTTTACATGTTTACATTGGATGCATAAAAAAAAAGTGACAATGTCAAGGAAAATTAATTTAAGTATTTTCTGTTAAGTCTGAGTTGCTGTTTTCTGAAAATTTACCTTAGGCGTGGTAGATAGTGTTAAATGAAACATAAGTAGAAAATAAAAATAGAAGAGAAAACGTTTCAGTTATCAGATTCCACAAGGGAACAATGAAGACAATCTGTTACGTTTTTCTCGTCCAGTAATTATTGATTTCAAGTGGAATATAGACCCCAGAGGTAGGAAAAATATTATTCGAATAATACATGACGAATGAAAACACCGAGTATCGATTTATCCTCAACGCTTATTCCACGAAACAGTAATTGAGATAAGCTTTCACTCAGCGTGAAATATAAATTTAATTTATAATTCGTTCTGTAATTTTTATTGAACAAAATAACGAGTTCGAAGTTATGTTTCATTCGACACTCGAAATTTTTATCTAAATAAAATGTCTGCGTTAAACGGTTTGGTGTTAATTAAGAGAGAATTAAGTAACAACAAAGCGAGAACAGAACGACGTAATATATATAACTGGGTTGAGTTCAATTACAGATCAGGGTCAAGAATGATTCGAAGGGAATCTGGCGTGACCAGGTTAGTTTTTCGCGATTAATGCAAGCGGTTTCACGCGTTGGACAAGAAGGCCACCCTCGAGAACTTCATTCTCCGTTACTGAATCGCTACTCGACGAAGCGTGCGAGAACGATTCAATTTTACAGAGATGCAAACAGAGGCATAAACCGGTTTAATAAATAAATGTATTTTATTTCACTCTATTCGACTTCGATGTGTGCGAAACGTGTCCAGGTTAAAATTTCAACCTACTACGTTTTAATTAATATCTCTAACAAATAAATAATATTTGTACTGATCTATGTAAATCAGAATAACAAAAATAAAAATACTATTGAGTGATTTGTTAGAAATATCACAATTTAAGAACCTGTCTAGGGTGGTCCAATTTAAGTAAATCTTAATTGAGATGATTTTTTTTATACTTCTTCGAGTTCCATTAGTCAGTCAAGACTCTGCTTTCAGTTCTGAAATTTCTGATGCACCCTATATGTCGACGATTAAGCACACGTCTCCAGTTTTTGTCTCTCCTTTCTTGCACGATCCTCGTCGAAACTGAAGCGAAAGACAGCGATCAGACACAGGATACGAGTCCGCGGAGATAGAAGGGCTGCTGACTTCCGCCCAGCCGAGACTACCACCGTTTACGAGCCAATAAAACAAACCGAAAGAGGAGTCAAGACAGGACGCTTCACCCGGCCATCATGTCGTGTTATGGGTTTGCTTAAAGCTGTCTACGCGGTTGCTCTGACGGTTTGGTGGCATGTGATTCTAAAACACACTTGTTTTCCAACCTCCTTTACTATACATATAGGGTCAGGCAGCTAAACTAAAAACGGTAATGCCTAACCTATCGTGGATGCAAACAAATCTCTTACAGGAAAACGTTATTACAAGGTTCGAGGGGGCCTATTTTATATGCATGTTGCTTTTTTTGAGCCAGATGCTGAGGCTGTATCTAGGAATCCATTGACCTATAATACAGGATTTTATAATAGCATTAAGCATTGAGCGTAATAGTTTAGGTATTATCGCTCTGTAACAGTTTCGCTGCCTCCCTTTGTATAATAATCCTTTTTTTTTCTAGAACTGAAGATATTTTTAAAATTACCGTTGAAACAGTGAGACCATTTCTCGACTTTAGCGTGGGCATCGGTGTTTTTGTACGCACGTGGAATAATTTGATTCTGGAAACGACCGTGGGACATCGAATGAACTCGAATTTCGGAAAACCTTCCATCTCGAAGCTATCTCCGCCGTTACGATGCCAAAAATCGTCGCGGTCAGCTATACGCGCAACGTCACGATTTACGAGCGTAAAGCTCAATCTAGCCTCCGCCGGTTAACTTAATAATAATAACGGGCATGGCTGAGCTCAGCTTTTTGCATTTTACACGGTCCACGTGTATACGGTATACTAAGGAGCTTAGCGGAGATTCGACCTCCCGAAAAATGGCCAAAGCATATTGACGGTGCACCTCCGAGAAAACTTTTACGAGTTTACCCGCAGGCGCGTAAAACACGACACGTATAAACATCGGCCGTTGCGCTTTTCAACCAATGTCGTTAAAAGCTTTCTGGATGATCGTTCTCCAAATCCCTCGATTCATTCGTTATGGCTAAATAAGTGTTACTTTTTCGCGGAGGCCGAGTGAAGAGTTTATTTGGTGGTGAAAAGAGACGCGAAATTCGAGTAATTAAGTTATATTTGATATTTATATTTTTGTAATTGATGTGCATGACTTTGTGCGAAAAATATTTCCTATTATCTCTTGGCAGGAAAATAGGCAACTTTTCTGATTGAAATGGGGTACATTCGATATTTTATCTCACCTTCCTTCAGTCTTGTTTAAATCATTTTTTTGTTTTTAAGTTGACTGATATAATTAAACATTTAGACATTCACAATTTTAGTACAAAATTTGAACTCTTTCCCTGGACTTGTTAGTATCCTAAGTATCGATCCAAGTAGGTCTTTCAAAAGTACCAGTGACGGGAAAAGAGACATCGCTATACACTTCCCTATCTTCTCAATTTACAGTGAGATCTACGTCATCTTACAACGTCCATAACTACATATTAATCACGAAACCTGACTGATTCCGTTCAAATTCGCATGACAGACTTCCCAGTTCATCTCTTCGCCACCATTTAATACCCCAAACCGTGCCCCGAATTGCTCGCTTCAGCGAGAATACAACGCACAAACGAGAAAGGCGAAGAAAATGGAAACAGAAACAGAAACTTGTTGGTCGTAGTTGATAAAGCAAACAAGTCCCGTCGATTCCGAAAATTCGCCCCCGTTAGGAGTGGTTTCCATCCCTCGAATGGGGAAAGAGCTCGGGCGCGGGCGGGCGACGGAGGAGTGAAGAGGGGCGGTTGGTGAAAGAAAGCAACAAAGAACAAAAGAGTGGAGAGCGTGAACGAGGAGTTTAACCATCGTCCCGTAATATTCCCGTCGCGGCGGCCTGCAGACGAGAAAGGACGGCTGATGGCGCTGACAAAAAATGGAAACTATTTGATCGTGAACCACCTCTCACACGATACGCGCGCGGGTGCCTGTGATAGCGATACACACATGGCAACGCGAGAAGGACAGAGGGACGAAACAGCGGTGTACACGTTCTCCGTGTCAGGAGGGGGTGGTTCGTGCAAAGGTGAGCGGAAGGGGGTTGAGGGGGGTTGGGGTGGGAATGGACTGGGCTACTCTGTCCACAAGCGAGCGACTGTGCACACGCCTAAAAGGGTTTTCGTTAGATTTCATTTCACACCCAATTACCTGACACACATTGGGCAGAGGGGCGTCGAGGGGGTGAACACCAGGGGGGATGGACGAAGAGAGGTACGAGCAGGTGGGACTACCACACCGTCGGAGAGGCGGGGGCGGCGCAACACACGCGGTTACGGTGTAAAAATACACAAAATGTGGAAGCGCCGGCTAGATCGCGAGATACTGCACGCTATTCCATTTAACCCGCTCGGATGCTGTGACGTGACGTCACGCGGGGAAACGTTGCCCCGGTCTCCTGTTGTTCCGTGCTTCTATTCTATGATAGAAAGTCGACGAGTGTACCGAGACACGTCGTTGATCGATTGGCCCATCGGATAGTCTGACGTGACGTTTTTTTCGAAAAAATTGATTTTTCATTTCTGCTATTATCGTCCGTTTCTATTTTAGGGATGGTTTGTAGTTCTGGGAGTGCGAGCCTGAAGGATTTTGGTGCGATTTGGGAAAATGTCGGGGCACAGGTGTCGCGTGGGCGCGTGGGCGCGTGGGCGCGTTCAAGTTGTTGAGGGGGATGTCTGTTTTCCCGTCACTGATTTTTGGAAAAGTGTCTGAATCTGAGTAGTTGTGCAAATTCTGCTACTAAAGCACCATCCACAGAACTCTGCTTCTTTAAATAACATTTACATCAATACACAATTGAAGCACGTCAAGTTTCATTGGCAATTCAAAATTGTTCAGGTATAATCATGGTTGGCGTCATTTTTATCTAAGAATCACAACATGCTGATTAGAACCATTTTACAGTCACGGAGCAACAAGTATGCAAATTTTATGTCTCTATCTCTCACGAGTAATTTCATTCTGTATTTTTATTGCTAATATTAACCCTTTCCACTCGAGAGGTGACTCTCGGTTGGACGCAGCAAATCAACCAACAATAATGTTAGTTTACTCAAATCTCAAATTAGAAATTTCATTTTCAAAGTCAATCTAACCTTACCATTCGTGGCAATAGAATGCTAAGAAAGCATTTCGAGTTGCTGGTAGATACCAAAAAAAAAAGGGTTATCGTTTCAAAAAGTTTCGAATCTAGCCCAATGTAACAAAATAACACCTTCACGCGTTCTCCACTCATCTCAATATTTCAATACAATATTGCGCTTCGTCTGTCGCCGGTTACGCGTTTCACAATGAAATCAATACGCGTATTTTATTGTTAAATATTTTTGCACTGCAATGAATTCGCACTATTAAATATTTCCCCGCGCGGGAGTGTGATTTTAAAATTTACGTGCTTTCGTCGGAATATGTGCAAACGGTACTTGTAAGCGTTACGCGCGGAGCGATGTTCGCTGAAAATTGAAATTAAAACTCTTACGAATATAAACAGTAAATACATACTTTCGCGGCGGTTTCGGTACATTGTTTCATTGCGCAAAAATGGCTCAAGTTTGCGGCTACAGTACCCAACCAGTTGGCTGGAAAGAAACTATATGAGATATTCAGTCACGCAAATATTTCTAAAATCAGTCCGTTAAATTCCGTTCCGATTGGGCTTTAGGAGAATCAAAACGAAGTTACAACGCATTAATAATACTTTGTTTCGGTAATTCATGCATTTTCCATTGTCGCGCACGCAGGCACGCGTGGCTGTCGCTTTTGAATAGAAATGTTACTTCAAATCTGAAAATACATTTCGGAGCGATTATGAAGCACTTTTCTTTATGCATTCCACTTTCGTGTGACAGAGCCGTAAAAGTCTACTTTTCGCGGAAATTCTACTATTTTATTGCTGTTCTATCAGCCATAAGATAAAAGTGCGCTGCGGGTGGCCAGGATTCCCTTTTTATTCTCATCGATTGAATTGCACAGAGTTCACTGAATTCTGTTTTACTATATTTTTAAAAGGCGAGCTTTTAAGTTCCTTTTAATGATGAAATGAAATTGGTATCTTCGACTTGACTTCGACTTCATTTTTAACTTGGTCCAAATAGAGATCTCAACAGTAGTGATTTCTTTTCTCAAATAATAAAAATTATTTTGAAGATGGAATTCCGAATCTCTTTAAACATCTTCTGCTCAACTTCCACCACACGAAATTCTTCACTTCAGCCAACGTAACTTTTATTTATTATCTACTATCGATATCATCGCCCCTTCGTCGCCACTTGTTCTCATCTCGAAGCGATTTCAGCCCTCGAAGAGCTACTTTTAACACGTATCCTCGCGGAACGATTGAGCCAGTGTTGAAAGTAACGTTGTTGCGAAAGTGGTTTGAAAAGGTGTGCTCGGCATCGTTCCCCTCTCTCTCGAAGAAAGAAAATAGATACCAGTTGAAGTTAGCCGCGAGCACTTTGCTCAAGAAACAAATTGACTGCTCAAGTTACCACTCGCTGGTGACAGCAACGAGCATGCATAACAGCCTCCATAGCATATCCAGGCGCGGGATTCTTGCAAGCGAGATTTAATCGGCGCTCGTGCAAAGCTTTGGGTCCCTTGCCACCGGGTGCCAAAGATCGAAATCGTTAAGATAAACGGCCAGATATTAACAGAGCGAAATGCTGGCGATCAATTAATCGCCGATTAATATTAAGCCCGGTGGACGCTAATTAGCGATTAATATTGGGCCCCGGCTAAATGTCGAGGCCAATTTGCGGTAATTACTTAATCGTTGCGCGCGGGGGGACGTCGTCTTTCGATCGGTAATGGAGTCAAACCTGTTTCTACGGGAAGGAGGCGCCGGATATCGTTCGAATCGCGTTCCGTTACGTATTTCTCAAGTTCACGACGGTAATAAACTCCGATGCAAAGTTACCCTGCTGAACTAATTAAGTTCGCATTCTTACTGGCCTCGCCGATGCTTCGCGATTACGTAAGCTCGGTATTTATTTTTGTCCGCTGTTTCGAAAATACTGGGTGTCCCGTGATACGCGTGTACGCTTCAGGAATTAATTTAACATCGAAAAGTAAATGGGAATCTGCGTTCCAGTTGTGAAAATAAATCTTTGATCTCACATATTAACACAGAAAGAGATGATTATCGTCCCTTAAGGATAACAATTCTACCTTTTTTTAAAGAGCAATCGCAATAGAGGGCAACATGTACTCTGTTTCCTAAACTAAGATAATATTCAAAATGAACTGTCAGACTAAAAATAAAAATTGAAGAGCAAAGTTTCTTGAAATCGACATGAACAGTAAAGTGAACGCGGTGGCAACAGTAATTTAAAATGCAGAAGTAATGAGAGGTTACGGACAGTTGAATCTGTTCAAGCCTGACGGGTGCAGGTCTCACGCTTCGGTCACCTTATTTACGAGCGAACCGATGGACAGACTTAATTTCATCGAATAATTAGTCATCATCGAGCCTGATTACATGCGTAGATCCTGGGTAACGTGGACGGAACTCCAGTACAAAGACGACGACGTAGCCCCGAACGGGTTGTAAATCAGGGCCTTGGCGCTTGGAGGATGTTTATCGCGTTTAAAGACCATTTCCTGTCTTCGCGGTGATCTGCAACAGCGCAAACATTCATCGATGGAACCAATGATCGTGGATATCGCAACCTTCAGAGTGCTCCTTCTCACTCTGTATCACTTCAGAGATTAACTTCTGTTCTGAAAAATTGTGTGTGATACTGCGCAATAGGTCTTGCAAATGAAGCTGCTTCGAAACCACACATCGACAAAAACATTGAATTATACTCTGGAAAGATGTAGGTGAGTTACACGAGGTTAATTTTTGTTCCCTTCATTCGTGATTCGTTACTCGAAATTCCCATCCAGGTACAAGTTCTCCGCATCTCTGGCGAAGTACCACCGCAGCGAGGACGAGAGTGACTCGTCGGAGCAGAAAGAGTGACTGGAGCATATCAGTGGCAATAGCGGGAACAGAGGCAAAGGAATAATTCTCCGTGTTTCCGAGGAACGCGTTTCGAATTACCAGCGGATCGCGTTGCATTTTGTCCGTCGCGCTTGGCTAGCAGCGAGCAAATCTAATTCCTTTCGGACTCTCGGTACCGATCTCCCCGTTCGTAGCTACCTCTTTTCTTTCCCAGTCGGTCTTTGGCTTTGTTTTTCCGACTCGTTCTACTCCCTTCTACATCCCCGTTCTTTGTTCCCCGTTCAACCTTTCCCTCGTCTTTCCGCTCCTACTTTCTTCGCCTCTTCGAGTCCCTCTTTCCCGAACCGTTCATTGTTTCCGCCGTTCTTTTTCCCCGTCCTTTCTTTTCGCGTGTACCTGCCTCTTCGTTCTGCCTTGGCTCTCTTTCGTTTAGCCAGCCAGATTTCCTGGATCCCCGAGGGAGGAGACGTCGAATCTACGGACCCGATCGGCGTGTACCTTTTAGCGCTGAACGTGCTCCTTCCTCCCGGGAAATCCACGTCCCGAATGCTCGATATTATCTCCATCGCAGAATCCTAAGAACGAGCCTAGCCCGATTTTACCCTCCTCGACGAGGTCCTCGTCGATGCGTGCTCCGATGGCTCGAGCTTGAGCCTTCAGCTTGGTTTATTTAAGCGCGTACGTGTCACTTCAGGTATTGTTCTGAATCCACACATCGCCACACAATTATTTCCACTCTTCTTAACTTTACTGTTCCTTACTCCTTAATTTTAGGATTTTTAATTTCCTATTGTCTGAAGCCAATGCTTAGTTCGCGTTATCTTAACACAACTCTGTAGATTGCATTTACATTGGTCTTGTCTTCGATACGTGTTTCTTGGTCGCCCATTGCCTCCCCCCTCTTCTAGCTAGGGTACCTCGGGGTCGCTAAACCCGTACTGTAGCTGTTCACTTATACTACAGCCCCTGAGGGCCGCCTCTGATGGCGAGTGCCTCGATTTACGAGCATCAGAAAGCAATGTTTATTTAGAAATTACCCCCTTCGAGTAGTGAGAACTTGGAATTTTCAGAAGCCTTGGGAATAACATTGATTGTTATTAAGTACAACGAATATTAGCTAGGGGCAGTTTTTATGTGTGTATTTCATTCGCGTTAATTTAACCCAACAATAGGTTTCCAGCCAGGTGCACGAAATTGGTAAGATTCGAGAAAAGGGACTGCGAATTGCACGCGAACTGGTAGTCCAGCCCAATTGTTCCATGACAATTGCAGACCTCACGCGGCGAGAATGGCCAAGAACGCATTGTTGCAACTTGACTAGAATTTTTACTACGACGGATGTATTCACTGGACACACTGCCTTCGAATTTACCACTTGCTTGACAAATGCTTTAGAAATGTTGAGAATATAAGAAAGCGGCCTGGAGATTTTATCGCGAACAAAGACAAAATTCTCTATCGAGCTGACATCTATGATTTGTATACATTATAACATAAGTTGATAAAAATAAGAGGAATTACTATTTATGGAGAGTGAATGATCTTGGTTTAAAGAATAACATCAATTTTGACATTTCCACTTTCGGAATTAACTTCAATCTCGCCAGTCCTACAACTAAGTAACATCATCAGTAATGTATTTAAAAAATACTATTAATTCTAAACAATAGAGGGTCAGTCAAGACTTCAGAAATCCTCCTAGAGTTAATAAAATTTCTCGAAAATGTTACAATGGCATTTTCAACTACTCAAAAAACATGTTCCCTTCTTTTACAGCTAACATCATCAGTGATGTATTAAAAAATACCATGAATTTGACTTAACGGGTCAGTCGAGACCCTAGGAGACCACCCAAGGTTGATGCAACTCCTCGAAAATGTCAGCTGATAAAGTTCTGTGCCATTATTTTCATCCGTTGGAATCGGTGGCGGGGGGTGACACAGCAGATTATCTCGGTCCCACGGAACGTGGTCGCATTTTCGTAAGATTCTCCTTCCACTTCCCACAATCTATCCATTCCATCTATCCTTTCTTTTTTCCTGCTAAGTAAACGGACGCCCCGGAACGGCACGTTCCCAGACTACCGTCTCGACTACGCAGAGACGCAATGGCGCCACGTAGACGCACTCCTTCGATCGGATTCCTCGTCTCCACTTACGTTGCAGGAATTCCTTCTCCTCGTCCAACGTCGCTGGCGTGGCCCGGTTGCTTTCGGAGAAGGCGCAGCTGAAATTCGCCGGCTGAGCGCCCCAGAAAATGCATGGCTGGCTTAATTGCCGTTTCAGAGAGAATTCATCCGGCGTTCCTTCGGGTACCTAATCGGGGAAAGATTTCTTCCTACCTTTTCTTCCATCCTTCTTTTTTCGCCCCCGCGCCATTCGAGCAAACTTGCTAAATCAAGAAGAATAGACGGATGGGAATTCGAGTGAATTCTTTCCCTTAGTTATGCCTGGTTAGCTTGATCCTCTTAGGAGGGTAGTTAAGTCTCGAAACTTTTATTATTGAAGACGAAATTTGTTTTGTCATTCATCTCGACCCCACCTAGTCTCACTTAACGAATTGAAATTTGGATAAAATAAATCTAGGAAAGGGATTCCACGCTATTGGTTTTTGAAATTACGAGTTCAGATTTGGAATCAGCACCCCCAAAAACCCCTGTATACCAAATTTCATTCAAATCCAATCGCTTTTCGCATTTTGTTCCATTGTATTAGATCCGCCATTTTGAATTTCTACATTTTGGATTCAGATTTGACATCAGCGACCCCAAAAACCCCTGTACACTAAGTTTCACGTAAATCGATTCACCTTTCGATATACCGAAAGCGATATACCGATCTGCGATGGAGATAATATCGACCATTTTGGTCCGCTGTATAGATCCGCCATTTTGAATTTCTACATTTTGAGTTCAGAGTTGGAATCAGCGTTTCCAAAAACCCCTGTATACCAAATTTTATCCAAATCGCTCGAAAGAGTGAATAGATACACTTGTATCTCTTCTAAAGAACTTAGAGGTGTTTTCCTTCCAGGAAATACTACAATGTTTATTAGTATTTCTTGGAATTTCGTAGTACGCATCCCCAGGAATTTATATAGGTCACTGAACTTGTCATTCATTCGTATTACTATTAAAGCGTCTATTAAATAAGAAAATTTGAACTGTCGTAGCTTAGCGTGGAATCGACGGATTCTGTTCAAACAAAATCCAAATTAAAGGGCGGAATTTCTACTATCTCCTAAATTGTTACTATAAGTGTTAGATATGTTTAAACAATTGTTTTGTTTATTGATCCACTGAAAACGCCCAAAAATCCCCAAAAACCTGTATATACCGACTTTCGTCAAAATCGTTCGATTCGGTTCAAATAAAATTCAAATAAAAGAGCGGAATTCCTGCTATCTAATAGATAGTTATTATCATTGCTAAATACTCTTAAACAGTTATTTTATTTATTGCCGTACTGATCAGAAATATGATTGTGGTGTACTAGTTGACATGCTGGTAGTAAACTTGAGGTTTCAGGCATGTAAATATTTTCGTGACTGCTTCATTACTACTGGTATTGTTAATTTAGTCGCAGAAATAATTTAATTTTTTAGTTGTTAACTTCGAAATGTCATAACTCAGAATAAAGCTCACATTATCAAGATCTGAATAGCAGGAAATGAGAGCGTATTTAAAATATGAAATTTTATGCCGTATATCACTACATCATTTTTGTTGTAATAAAATTAATGAGAAACAGGTATTCGAGCATGTAATATTACGGAACATGCTATGCGTAACGATGGCTGAGACTTGCAATAGGGGTAATAAGTCTGAATTATTTTTTCTTTGCTTTTTCATTGTCAATTCGTTTCATCCAATTAGACCTATTACTTTATAATATTCATTCCATCTTTTTCGAACGTTTCTTCAGAAAAATGCCTTTTGTTCTTTGGAGATTTTATTAATGAATAGTAACAGTGTTTGTCTACGCAATCAGGTACGGTTCGTTAGACGAATCGTAACGAATAAAGAGAAATAATATTCCTGTTATATTTAAGAAAAAGACAAAAGGCTGCGTAACGAGTAAGAAGGAATCAGCGCGCAAAAGAATTAGTATTGACAACAAGAGTCGCTGATTCGGAACATCATCGACGCTTAAAACTGATTTCTTTTGAAAGAGAAATCTTTATTACCCAGGTTTCCTCGGACATTTCTTCAAGAAACCGCTGTTAAGACCAGCGAAGAACAATTGGAGAAAGCTTGAGTCGATAAAAGAACGCACTAATTAAGCAGGCAACAAGGTATAGATCAAACAAACCAAACAAAAAAATTGAAATCTCACAATCACTCTCATTTGGGGTAAAATAAATTAAAGTAACAATTCTCGTCAAATCTTCTTACTCGAGGAAGCGAATTAATTCTCATTAGCCAAAATTTGACATTTCAAAATTAAATTAGACGAAACTAAACTTCACATCTACCTATGCCATCCTCCTCTGTTACACTAATTATTATATTAATTTAAACTGTCTCCAATACTAGATACTTTTTGTAATTCTTCCATAAAAAATCTCTCAATACAGAACACCACAATTGAAACAAAAATGTTCCCAGTTATCATCAGCTTTATACTTCACAATGAAGTTTACCATAAAAGCCTCACTTAAAATATAAACGCGCTGGTACTTATCAACGAGTTCAATGAAGACGAGGCATAAGTGGACGGACTTCCCGCGCGCTTGAACACGTGGAAATAGACGTCGAAGCTGTAATAGCATTCCTTGGCATAAATCCGGCTCCTGGAACGCAGCTTTACATTTGTCGTCAGCGGGCCAACCTGAGACCCATCCTCAGGTATTGCACGGTACTCGTATCTGTACACGTTACACCGAGTCGAACACCGTGCGTAGCCGGAACTCACGCTGCTTCCCGGAACTTAACCCGCGCCGTTGTGCTGGCGGCGCATTTTGCTTGGGAGCACGGTCGAACAGAGATCTGGTATCTAATAACGCGATGCCTGCTCCCTCCTTCCTCCCGCTTTCGCAGGCAACGTCCACCCTGTTCCTTTATCCGACAGTTCCTTTCTCACGACGATGACGCTCGATTTTCGAAGTCTCTTTTGTGCTGAACACGCTTTCGTTCGCTTCTTCTTCTTCGCTGTTTGCTTCATCTTTTCCGACGTGATTTCGGGTGTTACGTAGCGGCGTGTCCTTGCGAAAGGTGCAGTAGAACGTTTCCTACTCGAACTGATACGGATGCGTAGGTGTTTGGATAGTGGAGTAAGTATCAGATGAGTATCGAGCTTCGTTAATTTAAATTAGGGTTCGAGAAAGGAGTATTTTATTCGATCTTTCTAGCTAAAGATTGAGGTGTGTTTGGTGTTGATTTCAATTAGTGAAGAGTAGATTATAGAATGATTGAGGGTTATACACTTTTTAATACCTATGTTAAACGAGTTCTTAATGAGTTTTGATTTATTGAATCCTGGTATATCGAGCAAATAAGTAGGCATTTGGAATTATTAAACCTTGTCAGGGTCGAAATCGTTGATCGCAGTTTAGTGTATGATTCATTTGCACCTAATTCCGCTGATCCTCTTATACTGATTACTGTGAATAGTAATTGACGATGAGGTGAAAGTACTTGCTCCGCTGAGACCCTCAGTGCTACGCATGCTAAGCTATCGTTAATAATATCAAAGTTGATGTTTAATATCGAACTCTACGATATACCAAAAAACAGAAAAATTCTTTCTTTATTTCTCAGTTATTTTTTCTTGATTCACGTCATTTCTAAATCTCTAGAATCATAATTCTGGTGACTTTTGTCTCCCAGGTTCTTCACGAAAGAACATCATTCTGCTTTTCGATATTCTATTAATCACCACGACCATAATTTATCAATTTCGAGTCGCATTGAAACAGCAAGCGATCCATGCTTCTCATAGCGCAGAAAGGACCGCGGAAGGGCCATCGTATCACCGACACTCCAATCCTGAATATACGAGGTCGATAACTCTTTTCTCCCATTTTTTGTCTACCCTCTCGATCGAACCTCCTACCGGAAACGCAATCGAGCCGCCTTTCGATTCACTTAACGGGAGGTATTAACTCACCTAACGTATTATGTCGGGATGTAAATATACAGTAAAGTATCTTTACGAGCATTCCCCGCAAGTTCGCTCTTATCCGGGCGATAAAATTTACAGCGTCTGGCGGCGTTTCCCCGCCGCAACGGCCGTCGCGCGCCTAACCATTGTGCGCACTCTCGTGGACACGTTTCCATCCCCCGCGACTTCATCGTCACGTCTAGTCCGCCACCGTTGTCATTTTTTACGTTTACTTAGGCAGGCCTGGAGTTGGTAGCTATGCAACGTCTAATTTAAACCTCTTGTGATTTGTTTTACGAAGTTTTATAGAACCAACTCGTGTATCGGTTGGACGTTCAGACCGTGGATGTGCAGCAAAGGGGTTGTTACCAATTTTGGAGTGTTATCTAAATGCGATATTTTTTTGGTAGGTCTACGCTATGATGAACAGTTTTCTATGGTTCAACTCTTCTCCAAAGGGTGTTTATGTATTATTGATAAAATATTGAAATAGGGTAGAGGGGCAACCTACTATTCTTCAAGTTTAAGATATTCTACAGTAATGATGAGGATGATACGACAGAACAAAACTCACGAGGACACTATCGAAATTAGTATCAAAAGAAAGCTTAAGGTTCGCAGATAGTACATGCACGAATATAATATTATTTAGCATTGGTAGAGAGTTGATTGAAACTAAATAGTAAGCATTGAAACAATACATATTGATAATTTTTTCCACATCCACCGTTAACTGAAAGCTACATATACTAAAAATCGCTGAACTACACAACCCTTGGTTGACAAAGAACAATTTTCGGAAACCCCTTTGAAATTCCACTGCGACGTCAATTTTTTGTGTAAATTCGCTGTATCGGAAAATCAATAACCGACCCCATTATCGAGTGTGACCATTCGATGCGCACAGCTGACACTCGTCACGAGGGACAAAGCTAAATCGCTTAGACATGCATGGATATTGGAATCTGATCCTGTTGACCCGCGGCACGTCACTTTGCGTTTGATTTGCGCTGAACCGCATAATGAAGCGACCAAACCATTCAAATTTCCGAGCCGCATTTACTCGAGACCTTTTAACTCTTCACTCTTAAAATGGACGCGTCCGAAATTTTTCTGTCCATGCATATACATTCTTTTCCACTGTACTCGTCGACTATTTTAGACACCTTTTCAACCTCAATCAGAATCCTTCATTTAATTTATGTATTCAAACAGGATTAAATTTCGATCATACGATCTCGACTAGCGATACTTATCGATTGGATTGGACTTTTTAAAATCATTTGCTCACCCCTAGAGTTATGTATTTCGACATGAAACGTGAAGGATCCAATACCTATTCGAAGAGGTCCTAATCCAAGCCTCTACATCGAGGGAATTCGCCGCTAAAATGGGTTTTATCGTTCTCGAAAGCATTCGAGCGTCGACCAGTCGAAAAACTAACGCCTCGTCTCGTCCGTTACGGATTATTCCGCATTACGTTTCTCTCCTCCCCTGGCAGCGTCCTATTATAAATATATCGGTCTACACGTTGACCGCGCGCCGGCGGTCTGATCATCGGTGCTGAACGGAAATACAATTATCGGCGCGATAAAACGGGGCGAAACGGTGACAGAGCTGGAAATCGGACGGCTGAAATATGCAACGCGGCCCGAGGTAATGGAGGAAACCGGTGGACGAGGGGGAAAATGGGGGAGGGGGGGGGGGGTGAGCGGGACGCGGAGAATGCAGAAATCGGAATGTACCCCGCGGGATACTCGACGATGGAGCGGATCGACTCGCTATTTAATTACGTATTTCGCGAAGTTACGTCAACCAGCGACGCTGACGTCCCGCTGGTACACCCCCCCGATCCCCTTGTCGCTCGTCTCCGTCGCCACCGCTGTTTATTCCTATGAATCTTTCAGCGCCGCCGCTTTCGAAACTCGACTCGTCGGTGCCGCGAGACGGACTCGGAACTTTCATTTCGGAGATTTGTCAGCCCCGCTTAAAGTTTTATCTCGAGACCGCGACACCTGGCCCCGATTAGCCCGATTTTTCCGCTCGTCCGCGCTTTCGGGAGCTCGCGTGCACATGCTCGTCGATCCGTCCGCAGGAAAAACGCGGACGCGGCTCGGAGAACGCGCCACGATAGAAAACGTCAGCTATTGGCGCGGGGATATTCGAGAGGACGTCTGTAACCTTATGGTGAGGTAGGATTGCGAGGTGAAAACTGGCGTGGATGAAATTGATCAGTCTTCTTGTATTAAAATGGTGGGGTGATAGCCATCGCATACAGTCAGTCTTGTAGATAATTGTACCCTTTATATATATTGAAGAAATTTTTTTAAATTAAATGATACGTTTTATGTTTCCAAGTATATACTTTTATAAATATGTTGATGTATATATAAATATCTATATGTATGAGCTTATTCGTATACATATTTATAATGAAAAATTCATTTGGTAGTATCAAAACTATTATTTAATTTATTCGTTAGACATAGAGGGTACGAATATTTATCGGATTGACTGCAAGTAGATTCGTTATTAGCGAGCGTGCCTAGAAACTTCTGACGACTTAAGATTGTTTGATGAAAACTATGTGGAATGGATGAAATTGATCAGTTTTCGTGTATTAGAATGGTAGACACCTCACACTGGTAGATCTGTAGAAATTTTCACGATTATTAATGTGACGATACACCCGAAGTTACATATTTTTTAGAGAAATTCATTACGAGGTAATTCCTGAACCAAACCCACGCAACAACAAATTGTCTTCAACCCGAAGAAGCCCAGCAAACCAAGAACCTTCATCACGCCGCGCTGGTTCACAGTACAATTCAACAGTTCACACACAAGCGAACCTCAACAAGCTTCCCTCCATCGAAAGCAACCGCGTTCCTCGTCCTAACGGAACACTCCCCGAATCAATCGCCTCGATCGACTCCATTAAATCATCGCCCATTTTCGCCGCTCGCAATTCAGGCTCCTTCGGTCGTTAAATCATCAATTCCTCGCGCAAAGCATCCGCCTAGAAGCTTAGGGAGTCCAGATAGAAACGATCAATTTCTCTTCTGGGACCTGGGTGTATTCAAACCGAAAACGAAGAACCCGAGCAAAAAGAGTGACCACCCGGGACGGGACGGCAAAAGGTCAGGGAAATTAATTGCAGCGCGCTCAATTTGGCATTCGTGATTCGCGGTGCCACGAATCCGCGAGGGTCTCGGCGACCGGCACGCCGAGGGGGGTCTGGCTTCTGAAAACGCACCCTCGTCGAGGCGGAGGCGAGTCGGTGGCCGGGTCCGCGACGAGGCAGAGAGATATCGGACCGGACCGCATTCCCGAAAAGCATTTGGCGCCGTTGGAGAGAGCCGGCTCGATATTCGGGGTGCGGTTCCTAGGTCCGTAGGTTCTGGGTTCGCCTGAGCGCGGGTGGAAAAGGGACGCGAGCGGGAAAAGGGTAGGTGGAAAGAGGACGCGGGTGTGCGTGCGTCTCGGGCACGAACTGCGAGCTGCGTGAGCTCGGGGGCGGGCGTGTGTGCACGCATATCTCTGCACGCGTTGGCACGTGTTTGGGGGGTTGGTGTACGTGTGTCGTAACCGGTGGAAGAGGGTCGAAGAGCCGACGGATCGGGAGAGAGACGGGAAGAGACGGGAGCGAGAGGAAGTGAAAGAGAAATAGAAGCGTGTGTCGTCGACGAGAAGGGACGAGGAGTGGGCTAGGTGGGCCGGTTGGGGGCGGCGAGGCGGATTGCACGCGTTGTGCAGTGCGGTTAACGGCGTGTGCGTTGCGCCGACGGCCAACGACGCTGCTTTTCGAAAAGGGAAGAGCGAAAGAGGAGTCCGGAGGTGGAGGAAAGAGCCCACGGGGGGCTGCGGGGAGGGGGGAGGGTTAGCCTCCGACGGTAGCTAGCAGAGAAGCATCAGCATCAGCGTCAGCAGCACGAATGAAAGCGCGGAGGACGAAACTGGGCAGAAAGAGGGACGGAGAACGAGAGTAAGATGGGTAGAAAGGGAGTAACCGTGGAGAAGAGAAGAGTAGAGAAGAGAAGAGTAGAGAGAAGGCAGGAAGGAAGGAAGGAAGGACGCGGGCGTCTCGGCGTTCTGGCAGACGAACGCATCGATCCCAGGCGGGTCAAGCACGGAATCTGTCTCCTTCTCTCTCTTTCTATTCCGTTACTTCCCTGCCTTTCCCTCTTTCTCCTTCTCTTGCCCCTTCTGAGCCCTCCCCATCACTCTCCACCTCAAACCCCTTTTCCGCTCTTCTCGCCACCAAACTCCGTCCCCTGGCCACCCACCGCCCTCCGTCCTCCTGCGCCCCCGTCGCCCTTCACCCCCTCCTCCTCGTCCTCAGGCCGCCCTTCTCGCCGTTACTGCGCGCTCGCCCCCGCCAGACAAAGACAAATTACGCTGCATTTTCAGAGACCCAAAGAGCCCCACCGTCCTCCACCTCTTTCCACCTGCCTCCTTCTCCGCCGCCCCCGCGATCCTCGTCTTCCTCCTTCCTCGGAACCACCCTCCGCGCCACTTTCGTCCCTGCCCAGACCATCCCGACCGCCACCCTCTACGGTCTCCGAGACTCTCTGCTATGTAGGGCATCAAACGGGTGCTCAACCCCTACGCACCCTGTAGGCGTCTTTGCCTATCAACCGCGACGTGCTTCTTCCTCCTCGCCGCTTCCACCTACAAGACTGTCCCCGATGACGCGCAACCACCCCCGCGATACCTGCCACCCGCGCCAGATGCTACGCCGCTTCGAGAGGGCAACGAGTTTAATGACACTCGCGGTGTAGTTTATCGTGACGGGCGAGATAATAGATAACCGGGAGAGGTCTTTGTCTTTCGCGGATGAATCGCTCGGCCGTTGTTCGCCACGCTGTGCGTATCGGTGTCAAATTGTTTCACGGTTTCGTGAAAGTTTTCTCCGGGTACTACAGTTTCTCGGGGAGGTAAGGGTTGGAGCCAGCTGATGGGGCTGAGAAGTGTTTAGGTAAAGATGTGTTTAGGTATCTGGTGGTTGCAACTGAGATTTAAATTCGTTATGAAAGTTGGCCCAACTTCCTCCATTTGGAGGTTTGGTAGAAAAGAGTTGAAATAAACAAGTGGTGTCGTCGATAATAAGCAAACAAAGTCCTTATACTTTTCTCAGTATAGGAATGCACCATTTTTCATGATAGAAAAGAGTCGAAATAATCAAGAAGTGTCGTCGATGATAAGCACACTAAGTCCTTACAATTTTCTGAGTATAGGTATGCACCATATCTCATTTTGTTCCCTTAAGGGGAAAAGCGTTTTTCCGCGTGGTCTTCGTCGATGACATCGCGACGACAGTATCAATATTGGTGATTCGAGCAGCTGCTCTACCCTTACGCGTTCTCAGAGTATCTTGCTCGCGGAGGACTCCTCCTTAGGTCAGTGGAATTGCCGATAATGCAGGGGAGTTGTACCGAGACGTCAATAGGGGATGAGAGCTCCTTAAGAGCATCTTGTCCAGGAGCAACGATGCACGCTTTCTCCTTAGGTCACCGTTACTGACGATGGCACGAGAATACATTAGGTCGATGACTCCGCCAGACACTTCAAACACTGCGTGGTAAATTACGAGGAAGTCGTTCATTTTTCGTCGAGCTTTTAACGATAAATTTTTTAATTACATTTCAAATAAAAATCTGAATTATTTATGTAGACTTGTTCATTGTATCCCTACTAATAAATTTGGACCGTTGTAGACATCACGAATAAGAAATAAGGCCCATAACGTGTCGATCTTCCACGAAAACAGTTTTTATCGCACTTTATCCATCGCGTATGCCGATAGCACTTAAGTTTTACCACGGCGACTGGCGTCTTAAGGAGGTAGGATAATCTCTGTTGGCAAGATCCACGGAGTTCCTGGTGGAAGAATGTCAGCAATGAAGGTCTAGAAAACAGCGGGTCGATGTGCGTTAATTAAACATTCTTGACGAGGCAAGACGGGGGGCTGAAAGCCGGACGCTTCGCGTTAAACCGCGAAAGATGGATGTAAACCACTTTGGAGTCCACTAACACTCGAGTACCCTCGCAGGCAGCGGACTTTTAATACCGCAACCCAGATGCGCACAATGCACTTCAAAAGGGGGCAAGTTTTTCATTCTTACGTTTGCGGAGCGTCGAAAATAAATTTCGAACACGCGAGTTCGCATTTATCAAAATATTTACAAATGGATTTGTTCACGTACAAATATAAATGAAAAATGGAGAACAAAATTTATTCTTAGGAAGCTTTATTATCGAGAAAATCAAGCTTGAAAATTCCTGGAGTAAGCATGCGTCTGAATACTACTTCGTTACCGTGTCTGTCCATTACTGACTTGTTCTACTTGTCTTGAACTTCTGCACGTTGACTATGGTACATTATCTTTTTTAAATGTATATATTTCCAATTGAATCTTCGTGCAAATGTGCTTATTTTATCGTGCAATGATAAAGCACGGGTAATAGCATTGACCTAACAGTGTTTGTTAATACCGTCACAAGTAGCAACGATGAGTAATGGTCAGACGCATTAGTGAAAACGTACCGGATAGCACGCGCGCCAGACGAAGTTTCAAATCGATTTTCTCGTAAATAATACCTTGAAAGAGAAAATGATATTCTATATTTACGATTCAGTTTTATACGTAGAATAACGCTTATGTCTGGTTACACCGCCCATCCTGAAACACCCTCTATATAATGATTCCACAGAAAGAAATATAAAAGTTATGATTAATTCGCTAAAAGACAAGATGCGTCAATATAATTTGACATTATTGTTAAACGTCTCTTTCAGTCCTCTAAAGAAAGTAAATCTGGACGGAATTAATTTCTTTACACTGTGATGATCTTATTATGCTACTAAAAGGTAGTTATCAATAGAAAACACGAAGACAGCTCAATGAATAAATTCACGGGACAAGTTTTTAAGTATGCCGGCGTGGGAAGTGGTAGCAGACGTTAAGACACAGACCGTCGCAGGGGATAATGGCTTTCTATGTGACTGACTTAAAAGTTTCCCGTAAACGGAAGTTGGTAAACAATGTTTACGACGTTTTAGAAGTTACTAATCTCGTTGCTCGTCATTATACGTCACACCTACGCAACACGTCTAGACGGCCTAAGGCTACTCTGTTTCAGCGTCGCGCTTCAGTTCCTTCCTATTCTCGTTCTAATCGCATTATCACCGAGTGCAAACAAGGTTATGATATTAGGAGCGATATGTTTACGGGAAAATGTTTATCAAACTGAGACGCCGCGGTTAATTATTTTAGAAAATGCTCCGTACGACGGCGATAACCATCAAACGTAATAGGAATACGGCATATGACAAATGGAAATGCTTTGTCTCTCACCGCTGTGCCTCGATATGCGAGTCTGTATTATTTATGTTTTTAAATGCCTGAATAACTAACTAAAAAGTGGTGATTCCTAAATAACTAATATTTCTTAAAAAAAAAAGTAATTAGTTGTATCATCGGAAAAATTATATATATGATAGACGAGTAGTATTATAAATCTCCTGCAAACAGACTTTTGATTTTTAGATAAACTTTTTTTATAATTAACTAATTTACATCTGGATACCTTCGATTAAAAGAATTCTGGCACTGTGATAAATGCAACGCGAAACGAAGACAACCAATCCCGACGATTTGGTAAATTGTTGGATCAATCGCGATAATACCTGCCGGTTAGTTACTTGAAACCTAATTCCAGTCTATCGAGGGTACGGTCGGCCACGAGCGCGGAATGCTCGAATAGCTTGAAAGCCGGAGCGTTTAGCGCAAATTCGGATCGTGGACAGGGACGGTCGAAAACATTAAGATTTTTCGGAATTGGCCCAGATTGGTCGAGCAGCCGCGGGAATCCGGCGGGCGGGGGGAGGGGGGCGACAAGACGAAGTTGGGAGTGCGTGTAAGTGTGTCTGCACTGGTTGAGAAGGTTGTAGCGGGGGCGGTTTGGGAGCCGAAGGACGGAGGCAGGAGAACGAGAAGCAAGTAGGTGGAGAGGAAGAGTACGGCGGTAGGTAGCAGTGGGTGGCAAGCCGAGGGTGGCGAAGGAGTCGGAGGATGAGAAGTAGGAAGAGACGGAGGAGGAAGGTGGAGTAGGAGGAGAAGGAGGAGGAGGGCGGTCGGTTGAGACGCGGAGAGAGAAAGAGAGAGAGAGAGAGTCCGTTGGGTTGGGTTGGTTTGCACCAGCACCACCAGCACCGACATGGTTCCAAGCGAAGGAGAGGATGGGGTAGGATGGCCGGGCCTCTGCTCGCTCGATAGAGGCGCGTCCCGTCGTCCCATGATTGGAAACCAAATCGCCGCACATCCAACCTCCACCCCCTGCCTTCCGAGCCCCCATCCTCTGCCTCGTCGATTCTCTTCCACCCCCGAGGATTCCCTGGCCACCGACTATCCACCCTTACTCTCAGTCCTCACAACCCTATCCAGAGCTTACTCCCTGCAACTCGTTGGCTCTCCCGCTTTATCTCTCTCTTTCTCTATTTTCGTTCCATTCACATCTCTCTTTATCCTCCTCCGTCTTCCTCCTTTCTATATCTCCTACACACGCTCTTCCTTCCTTTCTATCATTCCGTCTCCCCGTGCATCCCTTCTTTCTCTCCAAACGTACCGACTTCGCCTTTCTCTCCAGCCACCTTCGCATCCCACGTCCACCTCCGCCGCCTCCTAGCTCACCCGCTAGGGACGCTAATGTCGAGCTAAGTCCTTAAAACCCCTCAGCCGGAGGCCGGCGAGCCCGCAGACCGGAATGGCCTCCATAAGTAACCGGGTTTACACACCCCAAGACCCTATTTCTCACCGTGGAAAAACTGCAGTCAGCTCCATTGCGAGCTTGAGTCCCCCCTACGTGCTACTCGAACCCCGGGGGTGGTTCGCCCGATGGCGGATTGCAGATTCCGCCTGCAGGCCACGGGTATCGACGGCTCCCAAGAGCGACCGACGCTCTCAGGGAAGATTAGGAAGATGAGCGCGGTGAAAAACGTCGGAGATCTTTCTCCTGGTAAGAGCCGAGATGCAGTTTTCGGTGCAGTCGAAAACGACCCCTGGAACTCTTGACCGATCTCGACGCGCGATTTCTCAGAACCACGGTCTTTGCTCAGTTAGACCCCATCGTGGCTATTTTAAGTGCCTGGTCGGTTGATAACGGGTTAAAGTATTGCGCAGTGACGGTTAAACGGTGTCCGTCTCTTTAACTCGGTAAAGGGGTTGCTTTTTGTTGGGTACTCTGGTTGAGGATTGCCAAGGGGTTGTTCTGATGAAATCTAATTCTGTTTAAGATACGCAAGTTTTTATTTTTGTGTTTCCTAGTAGTTTCTCAAGGTGTATTTTATATGATAAAATTTGGTATCTATCCATCCACCTTGAAATTGGTTGGTTTACTCTGTTAAAGTATGTTTTTCCAAGGATCTATTACATCGATTTCGATTTTGTTATTCCAGTTCTTCTTTGCAATTATATAATGCAAACAAATTTTAATCTAAGCGTGGGAAATGTTAAAAGTTAATGTTAAAAATTCGTGTAATATTGCACAGTTATTCACGCTTTAAAAGCAGGGTAGGAAGGGTTAATACACAAAAGGGTATTCGTGTGAATGGCATCACGGTATACGGGGGAATTTGGAACGATATCGAGGGTGCAAGTACTACTGTCCTACCTCACGGCGAAACTTTCCTTTAGTGACGCTGCTACTTTCACTTTTGCTCGTAATGTTTATGCAGAACACCGAAGAAAGTTTCTTGAGGTGCAAGTGTACCGGTAACTGCAACGGCCAATGCAGTGCGCGCCGGGGGATGAAGGGGTTGCGAGGGGAGCGTTGTGGGTATACATAGCGGAGGAAAGTTTGAATCGAATATCCGTAGAAGAGATATTAAATGGATAACTTTGACGCGAGTGTCGTCACTTTAGATACGCGTGTTTCCCTTTCTACTAAATTAATTGCTCGTGATATTCGCGTTTTTATAAATGTGTTCGAATTAAAATCATCATGCGAAATTTATCGACAATTGAAACAATTAAATATAAATGCACATGTAACTATCCATAAAATTATTTGAATATAAGAATTGTACATTTTGTGTTTTACTTGTTAATTTAATAATTTCGAATTTTGCAATGAACATGTATTAGGATTATAAGGTATTTCCATATCAAATTGCGAAGTTTTTAATTAACCTGTTAATTTTACCAGGATGTGGATTGATGTCCTATGTTATTTTTATTGAACATAGAAAAGCAAAAATAGTTGTTTTTTTTTTTTTAATTTTCTTGTATGAACTCATTTAACTGGCACTTCTATCAGACTTAATTTTTACAAGTTTTAACAGCTTCTAGTTTTAACATAAATAAGTGCATTATTTTAAAAATATTCACGAACTATCTACCGTAAGTTATAAATTGAACCTACCAATATCTTTTTCTACGACTGTCAAATTTTATTACCAATCGCTTGGTCAAACAGCATCTTTCACTTATATCACAAATAATCCGCAACCATTCTTCCCGGAACATTCACTAATTCTTCCCTCTAGCCCCAACGATGACATCCACGTTTAATTTAGCGCACACGCTTCGATCCATCCCGAATCAATGAAAAATGGCATTAACGAAACTAATACCCCGCGTCAGTCGGTGAAAAGCGGTTTAATACAGCCGGTTCTAAGCAGCCATTAAAATGCTCAGGAACGGTATTACTGCGCGACCCTCATGATCATACCTTTGAATCCGTGGACGAACGGGGTGGGCGGGGCCGGGAGAGGGGGGGCGGTGCTTTATAACCGAAAGGGAGATTCCCTCGTATTCGTGCGGCACCGTGAAATGCGGCTCTCCTTAAGGGCACCTAGAGGCGATACCAATATGTCCGTCGTCGTTAGTGACGTTACTGGATGAGCAAGCACGGAGAGCTAGGAGAAGCTGGGGAGGGTGATGGGTGAGCCTGGGGGTGCTGAATGCCCAGAGGCTCGTAGGATATGAGACTCTGTTGGCCGCAGGATCCTCCGCAGGAGCCAGGAACCAACTCGATGGAACGTTCCTCTACCTTCGGCAAAGTGTATTGACGGCTAAAGCGACGATCCAGCTCACGCCAAGCGGCTATCCTCTCCTTTGCTACCTCTTCCTCTCTCGGGCTGTTTGCTTCGTCTCTCTCCCGATCGCGCAAGTGTGTACTCGAGTCTTGGAACGTTGGATGTGCGTGGTCCATGCATGTGCCCGGATACGTGGGTGCACACTATTCCGGGGACACACGGTGCACGGAGAGTACCGACACGTAGACCCCTCGCGTGCACACACGCAATGTTCACAAACACAAACGTAGCGAAGCGTGTGCATCCGTCTCGTAGGTCTCATAGGTCGAACCTCCTAGGTTCGTGCTGGAATTACGTCACGCCGCGCTGTTGGAGGATAGGGCACGGCGAAGTAGAGATAGGACGGGTCAAGACGCTCCTATCGCCTAGGATGGCTTCGAAAGGGTTAAAGCGCTGTCGTGACCTCCTTCCACGTTCGACGAACTTGCGCCGCCGTGGCTTTCTACTTCGCGATGCCAAAGAAACTTTGCCCAACGGAGTCGGTCTTCGTTTCCAACGACAGCTAAAGGGAACAACGGTGACGTGACCTGACGCACCTAAACGGAATTTTACGCTGCTCGAGTAAGACTGGTGTACCTCACGCGTTTGGAATGCGTGGGTGCGTTCCTTGATTAGCTGGTAAATAATCGTTGCGATTTTTGTAGCTAGGGTCTCTCTAAGCCCGTACCGCAGCTACAAACATAGCTACAGCCCCTGTGGGTACGAGTAAACGATAGAAATTATATTTTTTCTTACTATCGATGCCATCTATTTTGCAAAACACGAATACGATTAATAAGTTATCGAAGGACACGTTTGTCAGTTGCGGTCGTGTGCACGAATGCTCCATGAAATTTTAAACTAGCTTTTTGTAAACAACGCTTCGTGCAAAAAATATAGGAAAAATATGATTCAGCACGGTTCATTTATTTTCCCACAGAATTTGATTTCTTTTTCTGTTGCATGTGCCAGGCAAATATACAACTCCGATAAAAATGAAGATTACATAGTAGTTATGCTATTTCCTCAAACGCGGTCGAATCAAAATATTCCCTACGTCAATGTTTGACTCAACCCCATCACCTGATTACTTTCGCCATTCCAATTACCCCAAAGATCTACTAAAAACCTACACAGTGAATACCTCGTATAGAATCCACCGAGAAAACTGTACACGAGAATATTCTGCCAACTCGGGATGCCAGGAATCGCGGCTAGAAAACACGCTCCGTCCAAATTGGGCTTAACGAAGCGATTACCATTTCGGCGCAACGAAGCCATCAGTCCGATTCCCGCGAATACCGTCGTAGGTGGTTTCAGGGAAAGGTCAACGCGTGTCAGCGAGAAGAAGTTCACGTTCGTGCCGTTTCCATTAATGGCGACGGACGTGAGGGACCACCGCGGCGAGAAAACGCACACCAGAGGACAGGAGCGGGCACGAACGGGAGAAGAAACGCACTAAGGTCGAGGAGCAACGGGAGCTGGCCGGCGACACTTAACAACGAGTAGCAAACGCAGTATGGTTGTTAAAGGCGACGGAGGCGGAAGGGTTATGAAGTGGAATCACGGGGGTTGGGCGGTTGGTAAAAGTGTGTCTCTGTGGCACGAGGGGTGACGTTTTGTTGCTGCCACGCTCCCCTTCCATGCTGGCCTCCACGTGGTCCCCCTTTCGACCCGCCCAACGTCACTCAGACGTGAGGCAGGTTAGGGTCGTCTGGTAGGGCGGTAGGACGAGTCAGTCGATGTGTAGGGGGTTTTACGACCCTCGACTCGTCGGCTCGGATGGGGTACTCGTTCCCTCCCCGCCAGTCCGCCCGTCTACGTTCTACCCCTTCGTATCTACCCTCTTAGCCGACACCGCGTGCTCCATTGGGGCAGGTCACGCTGGCCCCATTATTATATTACATAAGGAATGGAAAGGTGCCCATGGCCATCGCTGCGGCTGATCGGCCGAACTGTCATCCATTTTGACAACAACGTCGACCAGGAAGCCATTTCTTGCTTTTTAGGTTTTGGGTTCATTTTTAACAATCGAAAAATGTATGCTTCTTATATGATTAAATCAGTTGTGATTCTTTTGGAATTAATTGGAAAGGAACTGCACGTTCGAGAAATTTCATCTTCTAGTCCACGAACGAGCATTGTTTGCAGAGTCCAAGAATATTTTCACTTTTTTCTAAAATCGATTACTATGTAAAATGGTAAAACGTTTTGAATGATGTTCTTTCATGAATATTTCTTCTGAGACTTCTTCTTTAACAAAAGGATGCATTACAAAAACACTAAGATGAAGTTTACTAACAATGTATACGAAGGATTTTCTGTACGATAAACTAACAGCAGTTCGTTAAATGAAACTTAAAGCCACTCGTTACTCGACGATATAGACACGTCCTCGTCGCCTCACCAATCAACATAGATAGCTACAACTTATCCACGTAACCGATCGTTCAGAATGGAGCACAAAAAATCCATCCATCGTGCATGCTTTGTATTAAGTTTCATCGTTACATCGCAACGCGCTCTACTTTAACGTGGAACAGGCTGAAAAAAAAATCTCGCGCGTGCTTCAATCGATGAAAGCGCCTGCTCTGGTCGACCCTGTTCGTTCCCGTGGAATTTCAAGAACGCCAGAACCAACACGCACGGAAAGGGTAGAAAATTATTTTCCCCCAATGTCTTTGCTGACCATTTACTGTTAATTAAGGATTGCGTAAGGGCAGGTGCAAGGTGAACGCGTTATTCCAGTATATGAGAAAGAGAAACGTGCTGTTTTTCAAGCTAATCTCTCTGGTCTTCTTCGAAGGATGTTGATGCCTTTAACACATTGTTTTTCAATCAAACACAAATGGCATGGAATACAGCTTATATAATTTTGGTTTTCATAGACCTATCAAAAGGGTAGATACCCTATAATAGCAGATATTTAAGTAAAGGAAGTTAGTATTTATACAGGAAATAAATTGTGAATATTCCAAGTGATATAATTTTGATTTTATCATATTACTAATCAATCACTTAAAAGGCTATTGTATATGTCAGTGTTATTTGTAGGATAAGCAATTAAACAAAAGAAATATATCCAATGTATATACCTACGTATTCTAAAGAAACAAAATCCTAAAGCATCCCTTCTCACCCTCGACCCACCCAAACAGACCTGGCGACAAGCCAGGTAGGGATTCCCCTCGTCAATTTGACATTTTCCAAAATCGACCCATTATTGGCCACGGTCCTTTCACGCAGTTCCAATGTAAGTTACAGGGATCGAGCGCAATTAATCACCGGAAGTTTCGCAAAAGTTTCTAATTCGCCCTTGAACGTATCGTGGAGGGGGTTTGTGCCTCCGTATTCAAATTACGATCCATCTTCGTCGTGTTAGTGATTGCAGACAAGAGGGCCGAGATAATGCCCGAATTTCGTGCAGCCACGGTGCCGAACAGTGGCCTACGGAGGCATCGGTGTCGTAGATAAGGTTGTATTATCGGGGGAGACGATGCGGCGAAACAGAGACGAAAAGGGTCGAAGGGGGTAGGGAGGAGTGAAAAAGAGGGTCGCGGCGGAGGGTCCGAGGGTGGAAGTGCAATTTTGCAGCGTAAACCTTGGCGCCGGGCCAGGACCGTGTATCACTCTGCATCGGAATTCGTTGTTCCGCGTCTCGTTACCAGTCAGAGTTTTCTGCCCGCCGCGCCAAAGTTTTATACCCCCCCTCAGCCCCGTCGTCGGCAATTTAGCTGTTAAAGTATCAATGAAGAAGGTTCGGGGGTGTGAAATATGTAATAAGGACTGAATATCTATTAGTCTCCAAACTACGATCGATATTAAGCTATACGAGGAGTGTCAAATGTGACACAGTCGTGGCGTTGTTAATATTTTATATTTTGCGAGAATCGCAAAGGTATACATGTGACGATTATAGAATAAGGATAGTTTAAGGATAGATTGAACAAAGTTTGTAAGGAGATTGTAAATGAAAGCGGAGGCCATCCAAACCCCTTGGGGACCATTCAAGTAAATACATACATACAAGCGACGGTGATTATTGGGAACTTATAGATATTTAATTTTGGATAAACCTATTAGCACAAAACGTTATTGAAAAAATAGATTCTTAAAGCCGCCATTAAAACACCCCTTGTTCAATTTGTAACCGATACGGAATACTACGTGAATTCAGTACGGATATACTTTGAGCATATTCAGAAATACTTGCGGCTCATCTGTTCATTTTCCTAGAGACTGTTTTACCTGTACCATAACAAATGATGACAATTTCTCACTGGTAGAAGAACCGAAATAAAAACGCGAACAGCGGGTAGCGGCGCGGATAGACTCGAGTGGTACTTCCGCGGGTTTCTTAAATAATTAAATTCAAAGTAACCGTTAACGACGCAAAGAACTGTTCGCTGCGTCTGGTGGAGAGAAGAAGAAACAATGTTACGAACTAATGCCCCTGCAGAAAGAACAGCACGCAAAAGTAAAAGTTGCATGCCGGCGTCGATGTGTTGCGCGCATTTTATCGATAGGGGAAGGCGGAGTATAGTGCTTCCGTGCGGTTTAAGCCTTCCCCTTCGTTTCCATCGTTCCACGCTGTATGTTCCTATGTGGCATGTCGCGACATAGAAACTGGCTCCCTCGCCACCCCGCGTGCACGCCATTTTAGAAATGACAGCGCTCCAACGATTCGAAAGACTTGGCGAACAACCGATACTTCTACGGCGAATGGCAACCTGTCAGGTGTCCGTTCCGATGCCGTGGACGTCTTCATGTAGGGTGAATTCAAACAAAAAATTGTCAGGAGAAAATGAGACGGGAAATAGGCGAGATATCGCAGCGTTGGTCGATACGGGATGAGCGAAATTTTATTCGGTTCGGTTTCGTTACCTTCAAAGGGTCGCTTTTATTAGTTCGAAGGGAAATATAATCTGGATTAACTATTTATTTTTTATTCGTTGTTCGGTATTGTTGTTTGGATAAGAAATTTGCCATTGGTAAAAGTTGAAACTTCGTCTGGAAAGCGAAAATATGTATAAATGTAATGCGGTGCTTTATAATTCAAAATATGTTGAACTGAAATAAGAGCAGTACATTTATTAACACTCTATTGGATGAATTTTGTTTTATCTATGATACGAGGAGTTAAAGTGTTCTTATTCAAAGGAGAAACTAACTTGGGACTCAAACACTTGAATTTCAATAAGAGTTTCAAAATACCTTATTGATGTATCAAGTAATGAGAACAAACATATTAGTATCTTCTAGAAAATATTGTAAGTGACATACGAAGGAAACAGTAATCCTAGGGTGACAGAAGTGTTACATTTAAGACCACTTAATTTTCAGAATGTCAGTCATGAAAACCATGGCTTTTGATAACAAAGAAGGATAAGCTGGTTTCGGAGTTAATAGAGAAAAACGACTGGCCTGGTTGTAACGGACGCAGAAACACGACCGCGGAGTATTTTTCTCTGTTCAAATGTTGCAAAGCTACCCGTGAATGGACGCTTTGTACGTTACAACCCACTAAATCTACACGTTAATGGTTTCTACTGTTTCGTAAAGTGGCAACGACAGTCGTTTGGGAACAAGGTGGACCCTCCTTGCGAAGCACCTCCTCTTCCTTTTTTTTTTTTGTTTACAACGTTAAAAATGCAAACGTGTTTTCCACTCGGAAAACAGTCGGTGGAAATACTGTTACGAACAGCCACGAGTTTACGAGGGAAGCGAATTTTCTTTATCCGCGAAGTTCGAAACTGTCGGCGAGCCACTTTTCCACTTGTCGAGGTAAACGACGATGAAATAAATTGAACACTATTCCCGCCGGTAATCCAATTTACTCGTTCAGTCTATAAATCCGTCGGTGTTTTGCGTTAAGCAGCCAAATCGATTTTTTTCAACCACGCATCTTGAATATTTCGCTCGACGAACCGCTGAAAGCGGAGAAACAGCTATTTATGATGTTATAGGCACGTCGTGAAATCGACGGTGTCTAGACTTCTTATCGAAAAATAAATGATCATTGATACACGTTTTATTTTGTAGTTACAAGCCAGTTAGAGATGTGGTTGGTTAGATAAGCAACTGATTTGCAAAAAATTAATATAATATAAACTTGACGTTTAAAGTAATTGCTAGCCCTTTTAGGAGCAGCACTGTAAATTAAAAAAGAAGATATTCCAAGGAACCTTCCCCGAGACTGAAAACATCCAATATTTAATAAACACCTACATGACTATTATTTGCTGGTGGATATGATTCCCACTTTTCATCACAAAATAATCACTACTCAGACAAAAGTAGTTAATTCAAGCATGCATAAGGACACTGGCTAGGAATTAGTCCTGTTAGAGATCAAAATGTGTAGTCTCCCAAGAAACTGTTAGAAAAAACATGAAGAACTTCTCTATCCAGTTCTGATCTATATTTATGCAAACAAAATTATTTAATCCATCGCATAAGGACACCTAGGAATTAATCCAGTGGAACAGACTCCCAAGAAGGACCTGTTAGGAAGAACGTGAAGAACGACAGGTCGGGAAACTCGATTTCCCAGGAACGCAAATACATTCGCATGGTTAGGCATCCGAATCTTATCGGTGGAGATTAAGTTGCCGATAGAGAGAAAGGAGAGTCGTGGAGGTAAGACGCCGACGGGGGTATGCTAATGCAAGAGGAGCCTTCTGGGGCCCCCGGAGCCAGAGCCAACACGCGTTCCTGACCCGACGCTGTCACGACTTTAGAACAATGGCGTCGATATACATGTCTCATTTATATACACGTATTCCTCGATGCAGCGTACCGCTGCTTGGAGAACGTTCGCGCACCGTGGCCCAGGGATCTTCCTCGGAACCCTTCCGACCGATAAAATCCTGAGAATGGAAATCAATTCAGCGAGAGCCGGGTCATCCATGATTTAACGCGCCGCTGATACCGAACAGTTTGAATTGTTTCGTTTCGAAACATCTTTTTTGCCCCCGATGCGTCACCGAAGTGCGGTTGCTCGCCACCCGGAGGACATCGTTATTCATTTTGGGAGACGTCCAGTTTATTTACGGGATGTTTTGTTACGCAGGAATCGATCTGCGGTGACTATACGTGGCTTGAAAAACTGCGAGGCTAGACGCCAGGAACGCGAATAACAGACGCGACGCTGACATAATAAATTTTCCAGTTAGCTACTGATAAGTTGGAAGGTTGCGTTATATGTTGGGTACCACGATATTCTTCTTTTTCCTTCTTGGTTTTGGGGGAAAATATCTTGTTCAATAAGGAAGATATTTTGGAGATATTTAATTTTATGTAACTAGAAAATATTTGTATAAATTAGTAAATATATTTTGTAAGTATTTCTTTGGAATTTTTTAAAAATATTTAATTTCTAAGAAATTGTAAACCTAATAATATCTAACTAGTCCTGTTTCGAAATGCAATGCAAAGTCTAAGAAATAAAACTATTACAAGCAGCCAATTTATTATTTTTAATCCCTAACAGCGTTCTCGTGCCACTCGAAAGCTAGATGTGTAATCTGCTCGAAAAATTTTAATAACCGAAGTTAGACACCCGGTTGGAAGTTAGGCGAGTATCGATTCGTTCGATATCGAAGTTCCGTTTGAACGGAGAAAAAAAAATTGTTCATTGCACTCGAAAAGTGGAGCGTGCGATCAGCTTATTACAAGTCAACCGAAGAAGGCCGCGACTGAAAAGTTCGAATCTCCTGCTAAGAACGTTTCTAGGACAAGGGACTCTTGAGTAAACTCGGCCCGTAAGGAAACCGACGGTTACTATCCGCGGTGGTTAACGAGCCTGAGCACCCCGATTCGATGGACTCTCGTTTGAAATTTAATAAAGACCGATTTGCTTTCTTCTTAAATAACTGAATAGCCGTCAAAGTAAGAACATCGTCAGGGTTGCTTGAGATTCCTTGCTATTCATCTTGGATCGTTAACATCATTTTATTTTCTATAGGGATGAATTTTTTGTTCGTTGCTAGTCGGTAGGAAATTCTACTTGCATTGTGCAATTGTGAAATTCAGTGATAGGTGAAAGCAGATCTCCATTTTCCATGTTCCTAGTGGAAATTCGAGAATAATATAGAAGGATAAGATTCAAATTCGTGGTGGGTGTCTTGTTAGAATAAACCAATGACTGATAGCAAAACATCCCCTCCACTTCTCGACACCATGCAATAAACAATAACCATTGAAAATCCTTCCCCACAATTGAAGAATAAATAAAATTGTAGAGCTGAGAAAAGACAATTGCATTCCAGTCAGTGTGTACAAACAGTCTCCAACAGAAATGATGGATTACAGAGCGTTGTCAAAACACACCCAACGTGACAAATGCAAACTCGATTTTCTCAAGAATGAATCCGCTCACGAAAACACTTGCAATCATACTTTCACCTCATTTTTCCACAAAGAATGGTAAACGTTCTTTTCGACTCACGACCCATTTAGAACATTCGCCAAAGCACCTCTGTTCCTCGCGTATCTCCAGCATCCCACACGCTTAAACGTTTATTAATTCTAGAACATTAGCGTTCGCCGTTAAATCCTTTATCCCCCCCCCCCTCTCTCTCTCTCTCTCTCTCTCTCTCTCTCTCACTCTCACACACACACATTTAATACCGCTGCGCCCCCGCGTTCGACGATTTTTGGCAAGGTTCTTCTTTCGAAAATACCAGCAACGTTTGCCAGAAGAAAATACACTTGGCTCGAAGATATCTAGACGCGTAGATAAAAGAAACAAACGTATACGAGGGAAGGAAAATGAAACGAAGCAGGGAGAAATATGAGAGATAGAAAAACTACGAGAAGGAGCCTGGTAGCGGCCGAAGGGGAGAAAAAGGGGAGGTAAATGCATAAGAATGCATATGTCTTAAGGGAAACACACGCGCCGTAAGCTAGATACGCGAAAATAGAAACGAAATAAACGGTTGGAAAATCGCTTCAACGATAGGTAAGGAGAAATTGGTGGGGAGAAATTGGGGAAGTGCGAGGAGTAAAAGAATGAAAACACCGTGGGAGAAACGTCTACTAGATGTTATCAATCTACACCCCTTTCGATCACTTTTTTTTAGAAATGACTTTTGTTCGAGATATACCTAGAATTTTGTACAATATTATTTAGTACAATACGCATACCCTAATCTACGTGTGACTTCTCAGCTGCAAACACAGTGTCACGCGCACACCACGGCACCCTAGCCTTCTTGTCCCCTGCGAAACTTCCTAAACCTTACCCTAAACCAGACATGTCCAAACGAAACTTCGAAGCTTAGGCTCCTTACCCTCCGCCCGTTGGTATGGTATTGCAACGCCAACTGACGTCACGCCGTACTGGGAAAGCTCAATGCAAAAGTCTCTTGGGAAAATTAGTGTATCACAAAATTAAAATCAAAGAGTGATACAGGATAATGCGATACATTTTGATAACACAATTTTCAAGTGAACGAGTGGTCCCTGGTCTCGGGACCAACTATGAAGCAAGGAGGCTGTTACAAGATGGTAAGAAAGTTAAAATGAAAGAGTAAGAGAGGAGCAGGTATCCATATAGGGGGATTTCCATTTTCACAGGCTTCGGATCAAAAGTATAGGGTCTTAACCCTTTGCACTCGAGGCCTTTTTTTCTGATATCTACCAGCCAAGAGATGCTTTCTCGAGATGCTTTCTTAGCATTCCATTGCCACGAATGCTAAGCTTAGATTGACCTCGAAGATGAGACCACTAATTTGAGATATAAAGATCAGGTAACCTGTACCTTATCGACAATCATTTTATTGAAACTTTGAGTTCTAAAGAAATTATAGTGGTGACTGAGAGTCACCTTTCGAGCCCGAAGGGTTGAAACTAGAAGAACACAGAATTTCAATGCCTACATCCCCAAACTAAAAACCCTCTAGGGCCTCCAACACAATTCACCGTCGAATCCTTGTTTAACTGCACACTCGAAGGGAATGAAATTGTAAAAAAAAAAAAAAAAAAATGGAAGAGAGAAAACGCGCACGTATCGTCGCAGCAATTCAATCGGCGACAGCGTCGGTGCATATACGTCGTTGCACGTTAGGTAGGCAGATGGAGGCGGAGGCAGAGTGAGGCTCGCACGTACGCCGTGGCGCAGGAGTTCAAATGGTCGGTCCGAGGTCCAAGGAGTGTGAGAGAGACGTAAGAAGGGTAATTTATTAGTGCCGGAGGCGAGCGAGGCGTGCTTCCATGGAACGGGTCCGAGTTTCTGGGCACCGAGGGCGCCTCGGTACGGCACTGCACGGCACCGTAGCACCGATCTCGCGTGTATGAACGCCCCGTGTTGCCTCGCGTTGGTGTTGGTCGTCGGGACGCCGGGCGGGGGAGAGATCTCGTTACGTGCGAGAGTTCACGGGTCACGCGAGAATCGTGAACCTCCGGCACGGCAGAAACAGCCGAGGCATCGAAGAGACACGCGGCTCCTAACGATAAGTCGCGTACCCCCCTTAACTCTGCATTAATAATCCTTAGGGACGAGTCCCCGGTTCCACCGACTTCTGCCAGCTTCCCCTTTTCTTTCTCCCCTCGTCTCTGCACCAACTATCTCATCCCTCTCGTTCCTCTAGTCCTTCTTTTTTCGGTGCGACGTTTATCCGCGTTACGCAACACGGTTCGCTAGGAGTCCGAAGACGCTTCGAGCTCACGGCGTCCACTTCGCCTTCCCAGAACTAATCTCTTCTGCTCGATTGCGACGAATTAATGATTCCGGGGAAACGATTTTCCGATCCGAGCTCGTCTCCAGGATATTCCCCTGGGTCAGGGAGGGGGCGTCGTTTGCGCGGGGAACTTGTAAATATACTTTGCAGTCTCGCTCGGGACGGCAGCCGAGGCAACGACGTCTTATTTATCGTTGTTGTCGCGCTGGTTGGGATGGCGAGGTGAGGGTGGGAATGGATGGGAAATGTGTCTATCGTTGATTCGTCCCTGGAACGACTATAGCTTTTCTTTCCAGTTTTATGAAGGGGGTGACACTCGACAGAGAGTAATATTCATTCTACTACATACAGAACAATATAGTAGGACTATATTTATCTAAATTTATCGGAACGAAATTTTCGTCAATGTTCAATTTATTGAAGTTCTGCTGAACTTTTGTTATTCATCTGAACTGCTGCCAAGGGTCGCTCCAATTATATGAACACTCGACCAACAACAACATAAACATACATCTTTTGTCCCATTTCTTGGAAGATACACATTACAAGAACGTTCCCTCTGAAACGGTTCGTAAACATATCGGTGGACTCCATACTTTAAATGCAATTATTCCAAGTATGATTAACCTCTTGAATGAGACTCGTGGTAAGGAATTTGGGCCATAAACAATAAGCACAAGTCTAACTCGTGGTACTTCGTTCAGACTTCCTTCCTTCCCGTTTACTATGGAGCAGTCGAGAGATAACGTGTAGATCAAGGGGTTAAATGCATTCATTTGAGTGAAAAGTTATAAATAATAGGGATAATAGGTGGACTCCTATTGTATGAACCTACACTCGGTTGTATTACTTGTTTGTCCTCCAAGACATTCATATAAATAACGTTTTACTGTACACTATATTCTATTGTACATATTTGTATAGCTCCTACAACAAAAATACGTACGCGTCGGTAATATTGTACTCGAACAGGGACTAGTGTCCGGAAGGGGTTGTGTTTCAACCGCAGACTCGAGTGATCCAAAGGTAGGTCCAGTGATAAGCGCGTTGGTTGTCGTCTTTACGTAACACTGTCGTCTTCTGGACGAACAATTGTGAGTTTCGTGGTGGAGCCGGGAATTACATAACACGCCGCTGCGAGGAACCGTAACGTGGGATCGCGCACGCGTGCCGAGATTATGGGTGGTATTTGGTTAAAGGTCAGTACCGGGGCCGATTAGAATCACTTGGACGCGGATATACTTGATAAATGCTGCGTGCTGCCGCGAGGATACGATGTGAATAATTCGAAGGAACATAGGTTTAGGATCTCTTCAAAGCATTCGATTCAGTTGGACTTGTAGACTGAGTTCTGAGACAAGTAGAAGGTATGCAGATCAAGAGTTATCGAGAGGATCGAATTGGAATTCTTGCTCGTGAAATGAATTCTGAGGTTTTTAATGAGCGAAGAAATTAGTGCTAAGGGGAGAATTGTGTGTTTAATGCGAGAATGATTGTTTAGAGGTTGATAGGAGCTGTGAGGAGGGGTATTGGAAAAGGGAGGTGCATGTAAGGGTGATTATGGCTAGCTCAAGATTCATGACATTTCCTATAATATATGAAACAACCTTTGATATGATACATACTCTTGGCTAAGGATTTGGGACGCAATAACTGATGCAACGAACTATCATCTAGCTAAAATGGACACCCTAACACCCTACAACTAGTAATGAAAGAATTCTTTACTTTCGTTATTAATTAAATTTTCCAAAGAGACAAAGTACAGAGGCTTCACACCGGAATACTAGACACTGTTCCTTTAATTACTCTATGCACCTACATTTGCTGACCGCTTTCTAGCACACTGCGAGGCACCGTAGCAGAACAGCACTCTATTAATGAAAGAAAAAGAGGAAGGTTAGGCTCGTAAAGATGGCGGGCGACCGCGTAAGTCTCCGCGATGGAGTCAGATAATGCCGATTAGGCGGATACGCCTCGGGACACTTTATGTACCTCGACGAAGAAGCCGGGTTCCGTGAACGCAGACGCTCCCGCGTTTCCTGATCGGTTGCTCTTCTTCCATCTGACGTTTTCCACACGAATTTCCATTCATTTAGAGCTACGCGCGTCATAGCGAGCCGCCGTACACGTTTTCTTGCGTCAATTACACGGGCGTATCTTGCATCGCGACCCGAGTATTTGCACAGTTACTCGCTCTTACGGCTGTTGTTCGTCGATGATATCGCTGATAATCGAGGAACCGGTCGGTCATTTATTCCCGGGGAAAAAGGCTTCGACGAGGCTCGATCTTGATCGGTACGTTATCGTGGTGATTCCGATTGAGAGTGGCGAAGAATGCTCCGGTCTCGAGAATAGATTCGTCGAAGGACTCCCGAGTCCTCTTTCGGGATTCACGTGTGGGCGTCTCAGGGAAACGTGGACGACGACGTTAATTAAGAAGTGGGAATTGAAGTTACGAGGGAGATACTCGGAGGCTGAAGATAGGAACACTTTCAGTGCCGGATATAATTATGAAGATACTTATGGAGCTAAAATTTTGATCTATACAATTGGAATCTATATACTCCAACATTGCCTTAGCATTAAGTTTTACAACCTAATAAAAATTCAATCCTTTCCTGATTCGTTTTCTTTAACACCTGATCTTCAGGATAAATCCTTGCACTCCAACCAATTTAGGTATATGCAGGTAGTCAACTCCAAGACCATTTCTCTTAGACTTCTGAGTTATAGAATTTTACATTTTCATTAAACACACAATCATACACAAACAATAATAGTGTAATGGAAATATCGTCTTCATTTTATTATTCATATGAAGTTGTTTGAAACAAATACTGGAAAACTAACGTATTTCTAATGCTATTGTTTAAGAATATTGACCTTATGACTGATTGAATTTACACACCCATCTCTTATTAAAACTTAATGATAAATTGTGGCCAGTGACATTGGTCGTAGGAGTAGAACGCTTTCAAGTACCTGGACAGTACAGGTGGCTTTTGAAGTGCAAAGGGTTAATTTTTTAATTCCTTAGTGAAAATCCCTATCACTCTTATACTTGGCTATCAATATATTAAAACGTTGACGTGATCAATGAAGAATCGAGTCCAATAACCACTAATAGTTTCTACTAATGACCTGCCTAGCAGTCTATAAATATTCTAACCTGAACTTCGCTCCCAGGATGAATTAGACCATAAAATTACTTATCAAACTCCCTGTCTCAGTTCTCCCTATAGCTTCTACTAAACAGTCGACAGATCCCCAATATCAACACCACCATTAACATGTTATCTCCAGCCCCCAGGACGTAATCGCCGTGATGGTTGTGTATACTGAAATCGGCGCCAATGCGTACACCTGTTCACCCGATGCGAATTCCATCGCGCGGCGCTATCGCGTTGCCGCGACTGCGTCTCGGGCCTCCTTTCGCGGATGCAACGGAAAATCGTCAGAGATGGAAGAGGAGAAGTAACGGCAGGGATCCCCGGTGCCGGTGAGCGTGTAGGGTGACGGCGGGGGTGGGCAGGGGATTACCCGTTAGCCCGGGTCGACGTAAACGTCGAACCACTTTATTCGGCGTCGGTAACTAGACGAGGAGATAGCCTCCCTCGGCGTAAGAGCCAACGGAGTTAGAGGAGGACGGGGAGGCGGGAGGGAGACGGTGCGGTAGGTGGAATAAGAGAGGACAGAGGTTGGCGAAGGTGGACGGAGCAGGACGAGAAGATGGAGAACGAGTCGCTCCAGAGAAGGACGGTCGTACGAACGGACGATGCTGAAGGTGGTTCGCTAATGTCACGCCGCGTTCCTAGAACCCTCCGCACGCTGAAATTAGATTACCGCGAGATTGCTGCCCTTCTACTCGTCCCTCCCGTCCCCAGCCTCCCGTGGCAGGCTCGCCTTCCTCCTCCTCCTCCTCATCCTCCTACAGCTCCTCCAGCACCGGCAGTGTTCTCCTTCGGCCTCCTCCGACCTCCTCATCCACCTTTGCTACGTCGTTCTCAGAGTCCTTCCTCTCGTTCACATCGCCTGCATCGCCACTGACGGCAGAACCTACCTGGTGGGCTCTACCTGTGTTGCCAACTCCGCCGTCAATGTTGCCCCGGCGTTCTCTCCTTCCTCGTCAGTCGTCTTCCATCGTGCGCCTTCCATCTTATCCTTTTGTTTTCGTTTCGAGACCGTTTTTAACTTTGTTTTTCGTTACCGCTTTCTCTTTCTCCCGTGGGGCTACGTGCACCCACAGGCACGCACATCCCGGTAACCCTGGCCCCAAGGTGGATGCGTAGCGGCGTGCGTGTCTGTATCACCTACGCAACTGACGGCGCGCAGGATGGAACGGGATGATACCGCACGCTATTTCCGAGAACTCATCCCGAGCTGAATCCTCATCGCACGCACGCACGCATCGCAGGCACGCACATGGAAAGAACCACGATGACGGGGAACCGTTCAGGCCGATGGGAACTACTGATCTCGCGTTTGCGGACGATTATTCGTTCAGGGAGTTTCGTTTCGTCGTGGTTTGGACGGTTCCCTGGGTATTGGGTTGTACGATAATTATTTGATGGACACTGCTTTTCATTGAAGAACTAAACAAATGAATTCTGGAAGTTGAATGTCAAAGAAACCGAATTTGAATGTCAAAGAAACCGAATTTGAATGAAATATTTGAATTTCGATGAATTTACAAATACCACAATGAATGTTTGATTATGTAGTTTCTACTAATCCATAAACGAAGTTTAATCACAGTACAAATTTTCAAGAGTATCAATCTGGCAGTCTATGTGTTAACTTGAGTCGAGGGGGTTTGTTTAGTATTTAGGGTTGGGGAGTTAGAAACTGTCCCATTTATGGTTAACTTGAATATATTATTTAATCCTTTTATGGAGGTTGAGTCTTCTTTGAAATGGTGTGTTTTCACGAGGTGATTCCTAATAGTGTGAAATATTTGCTACATAATTAATAGCCAATTTAAGAAAAATTTCTTGAAAACTTTTCGAATTAACGCTGAATCGATTCGCCTCAAAATATATATTCTAAAATCGATCCAAAGAATAGCAGTCGTCCGATTCATCTAACAAGGAACTCGATTAATATCTAGTATTCTCTCGCTGAATACTGTCACGAAAGTACAATGGAAACGAAAAACCGAACACGCAGGTGCACGTCAGAGAGCACGCGTTTCAATTCTCTTGCTAGGAAGGTGAGAGGTTTAACGTTTGTGGTGCGCCGTGCGGTAGAAACGACCAACATCCGGGACGAACTATTAATTTCCTTTCGGTCCCACTGATTTCCGCGGCCACCTGACGCTTAATCTTCTTCGCGGACTCAGAATACGGTGATGAGTTTCGTTCGCGACACGAATCGGCGAGACGATGACAGGCGTTACACTAAAGGGATGAGGTGTAGCACCGAAATGGCTGCCCAATTTTGATGCAATTATTGTCCAGTGTTTCGGTAGACATTCATTACTTTTCATTGAAAGATTTGACTACTTTTATTGTAGAGAAATATTCTATCAGCTATGACGACCAGGAAAAACGATTCTAATTTAAGATGGAGATGATTCGCTGATATGCCTGTGTATTTTCTTTTGTTCGTTTAAATACATATATATGATTCGCTTCACTATCTCTTCCCAATTTCATTTCTTTGTTCAATATACATATTCGTGTACAATTGAAAAAGGAAAGAGAAAAATATATAAGTTCAATAATAAAAAAAAATGAACAGAAGTAAATGTATGCATTGTTTTTCCAAAGAACATGAATCAGGTTATCCTAGGACCTTGTTTGAGAATATCATGGGGTACCAGGTGATCCTCGTGACGTCAGTGATCCCACCTCGGATCGTTCCAAAACGATTCTCGTCCACGGGCTTCGACGCGTTTCGTCTTCGAAGGCAATTTTCTAATTAGACGAGGAAACGACGACGAATAGACCGCAGAAGTTCGTGAGGCTATGCCTCTTGCATGAGTTTCGAGGGGAAATAACGAGCATGAATAGAACCGCATTGTTTCGTGCACGAACGTTCTCGTTACTGCGTCGCCTGCGCGAATTATCTTCGCGCCAACCTAGGTGATAAACGCTTGGAAAAAAAGGAAAGAAACCGAAGGACCTGGTACTTAACGTCGACGACGATTTTTCTTCTCCCGGAGAGCTGAAATTCGTATTTTGCGAGATCGAGCGATAAACGCACGCGTTGACGAAAGTGTTCTAGTCTACGTTGAGAATTATTGTTTGGATTAAATCCTGAGGATGCTTTTGGAGATCGGTACAGAAGATTTTATAGTTTAGAAGGGGAGGGTAGGCTTGATAGAAATAAGTGAGGTAGAGTACTTCAGCGGTAGCGTAAAGCATTTTATCGACCATGTAGAACCCTAATTGATCACAGAGTTCATTAACCCTTTCAGACCTGAATTGTTTCTTTTCCTCGTAATAATGCAATTTAATTTTTAGGATTAACTTGGATTAAAATTAGTATGGAAAAAGAAAAAAAGAAAATCCTAATAGTGTAGTTTTCGAGGAAAACTGATCTTTCTTCATGTGTACAAATAGAGTAATTTTTAAATTGTTTGTCCTCGATTGTACACGTCAGGTATGAAAGCGTTAATAAACTTCTGATTGTTGTGTCTATATTTGAACTATAAAACACAAATGAGAACCTACATTCTTTCACGAACTATCACCAAATACCATTTCTTCCATCGAACATCTGAATCCAATACCATCTCGCTAACAGAAACGGTTCATTGTGCGCGGTATTGTTCTACAGTTGACGAGTATCCAGTGACCCAACCTTACTCGTGATTAAACAGAGTTTCCCCGTTTTAATCAAATCAGGTCGCCGGCCACGCTAGATCATTCGGCGCGCCCGTACGTTGCGCCTCCCTGGTCTAGATCCTCGTACACCAAACTTCCTACGCAACGGTTCGGCTGGCGCTATCAGAACTGTCTATCAGCTCCCTCGCAAAGTTCACCTTTGAGAAATGGAGAAGAAAGTCGGAACTGTAAGGGCCTCCGCCAGGTACAACCGACAGCTCGTAGGGGAGGGCGGCAGTTGCTTTACAGGAGCGAGGTACAAGCGTGATCTTCGTAAGCTGTAAGATGATACTTCTCGCTGATGAGGCCAGGACGAAGATCGTACGGGAAGGTAGCTCGGCGCGCGGCGAAACTTTTGTTATTAAGAGTAGCCCGTGAATCCAGGGGGATAGAAGGAAACGACTGTGTATTAGGAAACGAAACCGCAGGCCTGGGGTTATTCGAATACTTGAGGAATATGCGAGTACTCTGTAAAATATAATTGATTTAATTTTTCTGCTTTGGATACGTAGTGTTCTTCAACAATTTCAAGCTACAAATTCATTCATTTTATACAATTATAGTCGATCTCATAAGTATTCGTACCCTCTATGTCTATCAAAAAATTTGTCTCGATTAAATTGTAGATTAGATATTTACAAATAAGTGCTTCATTATAAATATGAAAACGAGTAAACTTCACACATGTACATGTTTATTTATAATGGATATTTAGAAACATCAAACCTATCATTTCATTTAGACAAATTTCTTCAACACACGTAGAGGGTACGGATACTTATGGAATTGATCGTATAACGAATGCACGAGAACGCGGTACAAGTTTTGAATCGCGTGGCTAATACATTTATAATTTCGTAAGTTTATAACAGGTATATGAACAATTTGCACGAATTTAAATATTTATAAGTATCAGATGTTCGCCAAAAATGTACGAATACCACCCTGCACGAAACATTTGAATATTTGACTACTTCGATTTATTGAAGAAGTATCGGAGTGTATTAAAAAAGTATTCTATTACATGACTATTCGAACACGAATGATTCGACAAGAAGTCGCAAGCCCCCAGTCGTAATTCATTCGGCTTCACTCGGAGTTAACCAAGCAGTTCGCGTTTCAGAGACGCGAAACGATAACGCACGCATAATGCAAGTCGCGGCGCTAGCACGGGAAACAGAACCGTCGTAAAATCGTATCTTCGCAAGGGCAAACGCGATAAATTTCCCCGCTTTGACGCTTAAATTGCCCCGGCGCGCGCTTTGGCGAAGATATCCGCGGGTTTCGATTCGATATGCGCTGCCCTTTGCGAGTGAGATATCCGTGGATATTAAACGGTTACACGCGCGGTTATCTACGTACGAGCTCACGCACGACTTCTAAATGCTCTAACGGGCTCCGTTGTTCATTGGAAAAGCATGAAAGCGTCCACGTTTCTTTTTCATTCGGAAAGGGAGGATGCCTGTCGAGTTTAAAAAATTCATGGCCACCTCTCTTAGTAAAACCTGTTAACTACCCAATAAATGCTCTTGGTACTCGTTAATCCATTGATGACGATGGACAAGCGACAAGTTTTTAATACGCTGACGGAGAAAAGTTCACAGTAAGTCCAGTTACATGGTTCGCGTCGGGATCTCAATTTAGCTTGACTTTCTTAGTTGAAGCAATTTCTTGGCAGATTCAGACTTTGAAAAGAGTCTGACTTCGGCAGAGTCAGTCGAGGAAACTTTGTTTCCTTCGATCTAGTATTAAACTCGATTGGATAATTCATGTACAGGAAGATCGGAGGAACTCTGATTCCTTTCGTCTCTCTCACGAGTCACTTCTCGCAGTAACCTCCTCGTGACGAGACATGGTAATTATTATTACTCGCAACCAACGATTGTTCGAGTAATAGCGAATCGACTGGTAAATACTGATAATATTTTTAAATATCACGATAACAACGCGAGAGATAATTCCTCGAAGAGGACGTATCCACGACTAGCTCCAACCCCATAATGGAAGCTCACCGAGTAAGGAACCGTGCAATCGTCCGAAAAATTGAACGAAGCAATCGGCTGACCAGCTCCCACCCAATCGTAGTTAATTAACTCTCCCAGTCTCGCAATCCACGCGGAAAGATGTATCAAACGTCCCTCAGGACTATCGATGACTGCCGGCCGAAATCAATTTCTATGTACGTCCGCGGTCGGCTCGTCCGTGCGCGTCTACCCGCGTGCTGTCGCAGAAAATCTATTCGCCAGGACAAAAAATATTTACCAACAGCCCCGGGGTTGGCACAGGAGCATGGCGTGCATCCAATAACCGTTTCGCAAGGGACCGGGGCAGTCGAGCCAGGCCAGTCCGACCAAGCCAGCCAGGGTCAGTTTTCAACTCGACGCCGTATAACAGCACATATCCATTTACTGCTTCAGAGGATTGTTTATAGCGTGCGTGTCATAGGTCAACGGTTCTGCTCGCTTGAAAGGACCACACGCTCCCTTCCACTATTTATACGTGGGTGTCGTCCTCGTAGCTCCGGCTCCTTCTGATGCGTTCCGCCGGGCCGAGCGTAATTCGAAACCGTAAATTTTTCCCGTATCTATATCTACCGGGGCCCTATCACACCTGAATTAACCACCGAGTCTTATTTATGGCTCGTTTTGGTAGACGGAAACGATGCACCTTCTGGCTTCCTCGCCGACGCTCGCGAGAGCTGCCGTTTAAGCGCTCTTAAGTCGCGGACGTGTGACTGACAGTCCTATTTATCCGACGCTAAGCGACATCGGGGGTCTGGGAAGGTGACGAATGTTGCGTGTGTTCTCTTTGCTCGGAGGTTTTCGACTGAATTACGGTATTACTGGAATCAAAAATGGGGTTGGGGAGGATGATCACTGCTATGGGGTGTCGAGGAAACGTTGACGGGGGTCCATGAGGCAGAGGTTGAATGCTAAACTTACTAGAAGGCTGAGAAAAGAGGTAAATTGGTAGTGATGCGTACAAGACGAGATAAATCTCGATTTCGTCTCGATTCGAGATCGAGATTACTTGTAACATTCGAGATCGATATCGAGATTTAGCATGCCGAGTAGTAAACAGTCCTATTTCAACAGAGTTAATCACAAGATCCCCATGAATATTCTACAACAATCTATCACAATAATACGCCTGTCTGCTAAAAATTCATCCCCTATGAATGATTCCTCGCAATAAAACAGCAGCCTGCGTTAGGTCCGAAGGGAAGATAAAAGTTGATTGAATTCAAACAGCAATGGGAATTTTGCTGAAATGCCTGCGCCTACTTAAACTATGCGATTGATCGGGGGAAAAAAGATACGCGTCTGCGTTAATTAACCGCGCAGAAACGCTCGAGTTTTTCAATCAGCCAGGATTTCAGCGAGAACGAGGAAAACACGCGTGGATGTAATTGTTTATTCGCGTAGCCGCGGCCGAGATTGCAGAATAAATATAAACCAGGGGAAAATACGCTGAATGTGCGTACACCGGCGTGGTAATTAACAGAGATAATGCGTATTATCGAAGGCTGAAACCTGTGATCCTGTACGGTTCGTTCGACCGATAGATCGTTCGATGCTCGTTGTGCTAGAACGGTGTTTAGAGCGTTTAGAGCAGTGGTGCGCAGCTATAAACCAATTTTCGGATAGAGATGCAAGTTAAATGATACACTTTAAATTGGTATGAATCTATATAGTTGCTCTGTTTAAAAGGGACTACTTTTACAGGCAAAAATTGAATCGAAAAAGTGGAATAAAATTTATTATATCGAGCTCCGTTTTCGAGAAGAAGAGCTCCATCAGAATAAAAGATTTTCCAAAGAGGATATTACGTTTTCTTTTTATTCAAACAAAAATAAAGTAGGTACATATTTAATATTTTAATTTTAGGTGAAAGTACACGCAAACACAATTAAACACGAAAAGTTATGTTTACGTGTCCACAACGGCACACCCTGAAGTAAATAAAATTCCAAACTACATTTTGGAAAATTCTTTATTTCCGGAATGGAATCCCAAGTGAGTATCTTGCATTCTGCCATTGAAACAACCATCTATCGCTTACGTAACGGCAAAGCGTTTGGCTTCGCGGAACTTTTGCAATTGTCTAATATTAAATTAACGCGTCGAGACAGACGCGACGGGCTTCGTTGCACAACCGTGTCGACCGATAACGCATTACCATAGCTTATGATTCTATTACCGACGATTTCGATGAATTTTCCATTCGCGAGCGTCGCGATTACGAGGCATCGATCGCGATAGGGAAGTTCGTAAAGCTTGTATTAGACGATCCCCCTGCATCGCTGATTAAATAATACACGGTTCTTTCGCGTTTCGACCATTGTTCGGCGAGACTCGACTTCGCGCAAGATTAATTGCATATTAATTAATAATAACCGCTGTCCCAAGCAGTCAATAATACTTGCAATAAGTTTACGACGCAGGTGGGACTGATTAATGCACGTTCTCGAGCACCGAGTCGCTATATTTTCAGAAAACTTGGAGAGGTTAATTTATAGCCTGGAACAGTCCAAACTATAAACTGGATTTTTTTTTAAAATTGAAGAATTTAATAGCATAAGAAACTTAAATGATCAATTTCTAAACTTTTTTTTAATTTTGGAATCTATTCAGTAACATCCTTAACGATTAGGAAAGTATTGCGGAGTCGTTGAATAAATAAACTTTGTTAAAACAAAGAGACGCGTTTTGTGTTTGAAAGTATAGTTGGTCGGAATATGTCGATGAGGAATTAACGTCGCTGTGACGTGACACATCGCGCCTGCATTGTAAACAGGTTCGCATAATGAAAATCTTTATGAGAGTCGGAGAGCAATCACTCAAGCGAGCAATCTCCGCTGTATTCTACTCTTCTTCGTCTTTTCTCTGCTTTCGTTCCTATCTTTCCATTCGTTCCTTTTCACCGAGTTCTTTCCAGCGACGAATGCAGATTTCAAGTGCACTGCGTTATCTCAATCGCTCTTTTGACAATAGCACCCCGAGACCGCCGATCGGAGGCCTTTACGAGTTAACAAGACCAGGAATCAAGTGACCCGCCAGCGCCAGCGACTTCGATAGTTAATTAAAGATTGCGAAATAAATTAACAGAAATTAATCTAAAATACGTGCAAAATGTCTCAAACGAAAATAAAGTTTAGGAAGGCACGCTGAACTTGAATAACTTCAATCTATAATCTGAATCACCTTGTTCAGTCACTACAACTATTCGAATCCTTGATCGATGCAGGAAATATATAAATAACCACGATAAACTATTTTAACATCGAATAGTTCACAACGTGGTCGATATTTATCGTGTCAGTCCCGATCGCTATCTCAATCGCGGCATGGAAGTAGACGGCGACGCAGAAGCTTACACGTCCGCGTCGATTTTTCCAAAATGTAAATTAATATCGTAAAAGCTATTCCAGATATCTGAATTTATGTGAAAACTGGTTTCTCTGCCGATACTTGTTGCCGCATTGAAATAAATTATCGTGTTTATTCGGAACGGTGTATACCACGGCGGACCTAGATAATTGTAAATGTTAGAATAATTTATGGGACGCGAAATTAAGAGTGTTACACGAGTTAATATCGCTGGAATTATGAGAGATAGGGGCATGATTATTGCGTACCATTCGGCACGAGAGAACTGAATCATGAAATTATTTCTCGTTGGGCAACTGGAATGATTAAAACCGGAAAATGAAAGCGTGAAATAAAATATAAAACTAAACACGTGCACTTTTACATAGACTTTATAAAAGTCTTTCTTATCTGAAGCTGTCTGAACTCGTTCTTCCATTGAAACATTTATGCGAGATAATTAAAGCTATGTTTTGTTCGAAAGTTAATGTCATATCGACAATAAAGGGTTAAGTTATTATAGCAGTGGAATGTAATAGAAAACAGGAGCTTTTTATTATTCCAGGTAATGAATGTTTTGTTAGCAACCTCTGCGAGAAAGTGAAAAAGTGCCAGTGTCAGAAATAAGACGTGTTAGAAAATCGTTCATCGAACAGTGTACGGTAAACACAGTGTAAAGAGGCAGATAAAAAATGGTAATAAAACGTCTAGAACTCTTGTAAGAGAACCTTGAGGTACCAACACGTGATAAAGCACGACGTATGCGTGCACGTTGCTGATATACGAGACAGCAACGTGCAATTTTACTACATTCGCGAAGAAATTGTTGCCTCGTGGTCATCGTTAGCAACCACCACTTGCCAGTAGCGAATTGATCGTTCTATCAGCCTCGAACCGCAAGCGGAATCGCAAACACAGAGACCGCGCATCCCAAAGTAATCTATCCAGTAGAAGGTTTCCTAATCGCCCATGTGATCTAAAAATTCTGTGATAATTATTATATATTTGCAACAAGCTCGATAAATGCTGCTGTTGTTAACAGGACATCGTTTCTAGTTCAAATTAAAAAAATGAAGAATTGAGACCTAGGACATATAAACATGAATTGTAGAATGGTAAAATGGAGACCTAATGTAAATACGAAAAAATGAAATGTGTAGCATATTATTATTGCTACTTTCCTCGAAGAACTCTCCTTTGGAAAGGAATGTACAAACTTTGGCACTCCGTTTTCTACTTTTCAAACATTCCTTAGTCGCGAAAGACCTTGTTATAAATCTCGAACAAACTTTTCTAGTACACTTTCCATTTTCGAATATTCGACGCGGAAATACGAAAGTGCAATTGCAGCCAGAGTAACATCATATAATTGCATTGTAATTAAAAATGGGTCGTAGAACGTAAAAAGAACACCTTGTTTCAAATACGAATCGTAGAATGTATTAACACACTCTCCTTTCTGGAAACGATAACGATTCCCTATTAATCATGGCAACTACATTATCTTTTAATATTATAAATTCCCGACCGCGTGTGGCACACGGACAGAGCAGTGCATCGTCCAACAACCGACAGGACTTCAATTCAAATTACGGACTAATTAACTCATGCCCGTTACATCTACATTTATTAATGCAACTTATCAGCGCAGATTAGCGCGCGCACGTTTAATTCTCATATACGTTTCGCGCTAGTGAACTGCATGCATCGCATTACTCAGAGATTGGAGTAAAAATTGAGAACGAACTATCTTTATTATGGGTAATGCGATAAGGTAGCAGTGTTGTAGAACTGGGACCTACTTCAAGAAAAGAAGAACATTGAAGAATTGTGAGGGCTATCCCAGGTAAAAAGGAATTATATAGATTATGCGGTAGAGTATAAGAATAAACAATCTAAAATTCTAAAATGACAATCTTTCAAATAATTTACAATGTATCCTTATTCCAATGAAATATAAATGAATTTTATTCATCTACTACTTTTCCTCGAATAAATTCTCCGAAAAACCTGCGTCGAAGGGAATTACTGGGATCTAACCCAAGTAAGAAAAAGATCGTAGGAGTATAAGATTATACAGTCTAAAATTCTAAAATGACGATTTTTCGAATAATCTGCAATGTATCGCTATTTATCTGTTTTCATTGACTAAATTCTCGAAAAATGCACCCTCTTGAAGAAATAGAGAAAGTTTCCAGCGGCGCAGGGTAACGAAGATAGAAGAATCCACAGGAAGATACATAAAAACACGGTTGTGTGTATCGAGGGAGGGCCACGATCCGGGAATGCCTGAAATATATTCGCTTGGGCTGCGCGATCGATTGGAAATTTAATTTGCGGCCAGTAAAAAGTGCCATTAGATATCGTACATCACGGGTGAGCGTAGACCGGGGCCGATAAGGAATTTATAATATCGTCCCATCGATATTATCGGCTCGCTTGTTGCCCGATCGGTAAATATCCGCTTAAATATCGTCGTGTAAAGATGAGCGCGGGCGGCTCACGGATAGGTGGAACGCGAGCATGGTACCGGTGCCGACGAAAAAGGGGGTAAATGAATTACCGTCGGTGCCGAGAGAAAAGGCAGGCAACGGGCACGAAGCTTATCCACGAGAACATGCAATAGCACGCGTATTAAAAGTCGGCTAATTTAAAATCGAGCGAAGATCTGCGCGCGGCCTGCAATCGAGCCCCGCGAACCGCACGGGGCTCGCAACTAGCTGACTCACGATCTCGGCCCCCCCTCATTGGCGTGGGTAGCGCTGGCTATCCGCGACGCGATCGTTTCCATGGAATTCGACGAATCCGAACTTTCCACCGCGGATCGATTCGATTCCCGCCGTACGAAGAAACGTGTACGTGCCCGTGTTGAAACACGTATAGATCCCGCGGCGATATACCCCGCTGCCCGTCACTAAGACTGATTTTCTACCCCGCATCCGAGATCAGGAGTTACCCCCACCTTGTAGCCTTTTGTGCGGCGAGAAAGACCGAGTGGTTTGGAACTGGGGATTATTTAAGTAAGAATTACGCGTTACTGGGCCAGTTTTAGTACGTAGGTAAGTTTGTTGGTATCGTTATCTATTGAACTGAAAGTGGGATTTATTGTACAGTCAAACCTGAGTAAGTGGAATCTCGAGGGAGGGGAAGTTTAGTCTTACTTGTTGAGGTACGATATATCAGGTAACCGAATTCCAGAAATGTTTGTTTCACTTGTATTTGTATTTTAATTGAATGTGAAACATTTACATAGTTATTGACACATTTCACAATCGTATCATAATTCTGCGCTTCTTATCTGTGGCTGGCCACTTTAAATTTGCAATGCATAACTTCTCATCTCTACAGAGACCCACTGGCCCTCCTATATTGCATAACTTCTTATCTCTTTGTCGTTTGACAACTCATCTCTGTGGGGGCCCACTGGCGCCCCTGTAGCTGGGGTACCTCGGGGTTGCTAAGCCCGTACTGTAGCGTACAAAAATACCGCTACAGCTCCTGAGGGCTTTGTTTCACTTATAAAGGTTCTAAAGGCTCCAAAGAGGTTCTATTTGAAGAGGTACATCAGTTATCCGGGTTCCAGAAGCGTTTGTCTCACTAAGAGAGGTTTTAAAGACGATCATGTATAAAGATGAAGAAACAATGTCTTGAAGAAAAAACCTTGCATGAAGACGTGCTGACAGCAATCGTCTGTTATAGAAGTAACTATTCCTGATAATCAAAAAAAATCAAACTCAGTAACTGAAGTTTCCTCATTTACCCAGGGTTGTATTATAAATTATGACCATCCCTAATCAATATAAACTCCTGAAGACCAATAAAAATCTCGCTTCTCTAAAATTAACCAATTTTATCTACACTCTGGTTGCACCCCGACTATAACCATCCTACAGCACGACAATTTCAAACTACCTCGAAGATGAAGAAACCATGCGGACTTCTCTGAAACGTAGCCCTCGATCGGCTCGTTGATCTATGCCCGCATAATGGAGGAACACGAGCAAATACACATACATTATCAGAGAGGATCGAGTGATCGTTTCGCGTCACGTCTTCATCCGCCACGGTCGACCTTAAACGCGCATAACGGCCGACCTTGATTAACCCTTGTGCTCGAGGAACGAGAATGATTCTTGGAAGTTCGCACATTCGCTCGGCGCACACAACCACCCATCGTACGCAATCGAGAGATGGGAGGGGGACGCTTGCAAATGACTGAATCCCCATAAATCAGACGTATAAATCGATAGTTCAACTTACGGGGGCCCATTAAGCGAGTGTAGTAATAAAGCTGTATCGGTAACGTTATTGGTGTCCTCTTAATAACATCCCGATCGAGGCTGAATAACAGAGAGGAGCTTGAATTATGGGTGTAAACCCAGCTCCACCCCTTTCTCGGCCCAGCTCTTCGCCACCACGCGTAGCTGAGGGGGGTATATCTTGCCCCGCGGTGAGACAAACTTTGTTCTGCTTTCTGAGCGAAACAATTTCTATCCGTCGTTCTCGCGGAACGGCTTCGGGTAGGTCAGGCGGCTCAACTTTCCGCGTACCTACACAAAAACCACATCGTGATCGCTCCATGTAGCGATGGGACTGATCCAGGTCTAGAGAAATAAAAGACATCGATATCCGAAGCAGTTTCTTTCTTGAGGATTCATTTATGGTGCATTGAATGATTGGCCACTGGTTTTGGTACTTATCTTCAGGGTGGGTTACATATTAGTTGTATGTAATATTTGAGGCTTTTATAATGATTCTTCAGATGGTAACCGAGGTGTGTTTTATATTAAACAGTACATGTATGAGTCTTCATGATTCATTTATGTTTCATTAAATGATGGGCCATCCACTGGTTCTGGTACTTGTCTTCAAGGTGCGTTAAATATTAGTTGTATGTAATAATTGAGGCTTTCATGGTGGTTCTTCATGATTGACCAACATGACATGAGTTGGTAATTAAAGGTTGGATTCTTCCGTGTCCATCTTCTGATTCTAGGATCTAGGAAGACTAATTGTCAAATTCTTGTTCTTTTGTTATCTATATAGTCAAGGTAAGCATCTCGCTGTAACTCTAGTCTCGTTGTAAGGACTTCTGCTCCCGTGTACTAAGCATCCCTCGGGATTTGTACTCTCGCTCGCAGAGGTGACTCTCGGTTTCCCCTAGAAAGGGTACTCACGGCGGGAACCACGAGGTGGTGGACCACTTGCTCGACTATGACATCTTCGGACATGATCTGGGATACTAGAACCGGGGTTCCGACACCTCGTACGACCGCCCTCGGTGTCATAGCCACTCCCGCCTAATTAAAAACAACAGGACAGAGTCGATATTCATCCATTATTCGTCTCCGTCGAGAGTTTTCGTTACCAACGGACCGAACACAACGCCGAGCGACGAGGAACTTTCCCGCATACCCAACGGATCTAGTTGGAAGAGTGTAGAGATTTCCCTCTGGACGCTCGCAGTTTCTAGGAGCCGAAGATTCGAATCGACGTACGCTCGATACACTCGCGTCTTCTTGGCTCGCAACGCGTAAATCATCCGCAATCGGATTCCGCTCGAAAACAAGGGACGGCTTTCCTCGGTTCACCTCGGACGCGCTGGGTGAAATGAAAAAGAAAGAAAGAGGAAAAGGGGAGGAAAAAAAAGAAGTACGGCATCAGATACGTTCGAGGAATGTTCGTTCTGTACGTGGCTCGGGGAGGATATAATAATAATATCGGCAGAAAGAGGGGGGTGGGGATATAGTCGTCACGACGGATCACGTCGAAGTCGTGATCTTCCGCGGCATCCAGGGACGGCGAGATCGCGCTTGTGATCAGTTCGCGAGGGAGTCGAAGGAGAGGATCCTCGGCAACCTCCGCAGAAAGTTCTGGTGCGTGCAATGCGAAACGTGACAGAACCCACCCGCCCTTCGCCCGCCTTCCTAACAATACCCTCGTCGTCGTCTTCTTCTTCTTCTTCTTCTTCTTCTTCTTCTTCTTCTTCTTCTTCTTCCTCCGCTGTTCGTGCCATTCCTGCTTCCTCCTCCATCCGCCTCCTCTGTCTTTACCGCCTCTCCTCTCTCAACCTCGCCTTTTCCTCCTCGTTGCCTACCGCACGACCACGGCCGCGATCCCCTTTTGCTTCCTGAGCATCACCAAGCCGCCTCTCCAGGCCTGGGACCAAGGAGAACCGGAATCCGTTAACGCGACATCCAATTTCCTACAGGGGGCCAGCTGTAAATCGGCAGCGAACGACGCGTAAACGTAAGCGTCCGAGATATTAACCGACGCGGACTGACAGAGTTCACGCGGACCACGGTAGCTTACTTCCTAAGCATTCCATTATTTATCGCTCCTGGATTTGTCGGGCATTATTCGGTGATTTATGCGCCGCCTCGTAATTCATACACGCGTAAACAAAGCAACGGGCCACGCGGGATCCTTTCCGACCAGTTCAGCCCTGTCCACTCTCGCGGCTGACGATCAGCGCGAGCCGTCCACGTCTCCGGTTTGTTCTTCTTCAGCCCTGACGGCCGGGATAATAAATTTCTCTGACGAGGAAGTGGAAGGATTGATTCGAGTATTCGAAGAATTTTCTTGATGGTCGGGACGATCCGTGGAGGTCGCCATTGTTATCTAGAGCCAGGAACACGAGCTCCAAAGCTCGCAGGATTTTGGTTTCCTTTTATTAATATTTAGTAAAGTTATTAGACTTGTCGATTTCAAGTTTTGCAAAGGAAATTTGTAGGATAGTTGTCTATACTTCTGGTTGTTTTAACCCATTGCACTCGAAAGGTGACTCACGGTCTTAACGTGGTGCTATAACTCGAGAGTGCTATAACGCTAGGTTCAAATCAGTAACTCAACCAGCAATAATGTTTGTACTAATGGTGACCTAATTTTCAAATCTCAAATTAGAGATCTCATCTTCGAAGTCAATCTAAGCTTAGCATTTGTGGCAATAGAAGGCTAATGAAGCATCTCGAGTTCCTGGTAGATACCAGAAAAAAAGTCCTCGAGCGCAAAGGGTTAATATAAACCAACGAAGTTGCACGAAAATGAGAAGAGTGGCAACTTGAAGAAAACTTACCACTACAGCTGTATCCAACACAATTCTCTGAGCACTCCCATTCCTTAAGTGCCTTCTCCTCCAACCTTGAACGTCAGAACGAGCAAAATCGAAGCCTCTGTTTAAGTAGGATTATCGAATGGACCATGGGATTTGGATCAGCCGGTAGAGTACAGAGGAAGCTTATGATGGCGACCCCGCTATCTCGCTTCGCGATCCTGATCACGATCACGCACGCATGCTGAACCGCCCACTGCGTCCTCGCCCCCCCCCAGGGCCCCCCCCCCCCCCCCCCCATCGTCGTCCCCCTCGTCATCCGCGGATCTCTGCTCTCACCTCCGAGAGTGCGAACGCATGTGCGTGAGCTCGCATAGCGAAATCATTTCGTCGGCTTGTCACCCTCGGCGTCGTCACTTGAAATTTCGTTACGTAATCCCGATAGGCGTTCGTTTTTCACGTACACGCGTGGGAGATATCGCACGGAGAAAGTGGATTCCGTTGTATCGTAACGGGGGATTTAATTTTCATTCTGGAACATTGGACATTTTTTCAACATCGCGGTTGCGGAGATTAGAAGGTGCTCGAGACCGATCAGTGTAGGATGCTTGGTGATTTAGATGACCTGCTAGTACTGGATTTCTGAAAGGGCCTTTTCTGCAACGAAGCAACAAATGAAATATTGTTGAGAGAATTCATACAAAGTTTACGATAAGAAACTTTTAAAGTGAAACCTTTTTTCAAATGAAGTTTAATACTTGCTTTATGTTCGTATTCGAAGAAACTTTACGAGAAATTCTATCCTAAAGAACTTCATGGTGGATTTTCTGATAGAGACGAAGGGATATTACAACATTCTTCAAAGAATCATCGCACACGTTATCTGAAATATCTAAAGAGCGTAGAACAACGGGGCATGCATCAAATCATCGAACGCATCCCACGCTTCCTTTCTTCGAAGATTACAATATTCGTCTTCTTACATGTGTACGCACGTGCGTGAACTCGCATAAGAGTGGCGCAGTTTGTCATCTTCCTTCGAAATTGCTTCTGCTGTATCATCTTCTCGCATGGCTTCCCGCGCGAGCAAATACAAAATTTATTATGTAAATGGCACTTGGAATGCGCAGTTTATCGTGTAACAAACTCACGCTTTGGGAACGCGCTGAAACGCAAGAAATTGTTGACAAAGTACTTATTGGAAGATTTAGTTAGATACATATTTTTCAAATTCAATTGAATTCGAATTAAAAAGGATTTTCTGGGAACCATCGGTAAATGACAGCGCGGTACATTGTGATACTTTTAGTTTCAACAATAGTAATAGTGTTCATGTACTGGTGGTTGAAAAATAAATTACCTAAGGACTTGGAAATTAACCCTGTTTTCGAGTAATTTATATTTTATCAACACACGAATAGACATTTATTTATGTCTCGATAAAATATTGTACATTCTACCTGACAACCGAGTTGATTTATCAAATAATTGAGCAAAGCACGACGTACGGATACCTTTTCTAGGTGCCTGATCAATTGCTACCACTGAAATGTTTTCCCTTATTTGGAGAGTCGGAGAATAGGTTGTGTACCACTGGTATACATCGAAACCAAACGATCTCTCCGCGTGTATCACCGAATTCCGCCGGATCCCGATGAGAAGATAGCTTCCCATATAAGAAGATACGCGCGTTTCCATCAGGTCGCCCGATGACTGTTTACGACCAACAAGAGCCAAGATCGGGACCGCGCGTAACGTTGCATGGAAGTTTCAGAGCACACAGCGCAACGGGCCACTAAACTCTGTAAGCTTAATGAACGACAGGCTCTCTCTAAACCGAGCCCTCGTTCCACGTTGCGGCCGGAACCGTGGAGCAAAAAGGAACGGTTATCGCCTCCAAACAAAGGGCATTACTTATCCACTGGTCATACATTTCCATCACCCACGCGCTCACGCGTACACGCGTGGACCGTGGCAAGCTTCCCACCCGCGATTAACGGTGCACGTGGCGACTTTTCGATTCTATTTATTAGTACTCTTAAGAAAATTATTGCCGTAGGAGTCGAAGATACTCTGGCCACTTATTTGGGCACTTTGGGAAACAATTACCTCTGGTGACTGGCGAATCATCTCAATGGATATTGAGAATTTTAATTGTTGAGTTATCAACGGAGATGAAGAGAAAAGAAAAGGGGGCGCGATATCAGTGGCGGTGAAGATTTTGATCAGTTTTACTCGAATTTCATGTTGAAAGTGCGGGCATGATTGATGGTATGGAGATTGGTGTACTACTAGTATTACTGTTAGATCAGTAATAAAAGAAAGGAAGCGATTAGAAGGTTCTTTATTACCGAGGATGTGTGTTAATGTAAAGACAGTTTTCGACATTTTTCTCAAAACCATGGATGTTAGGTTGGGAACATAGTGGTTCCCAAACCCTTCGCCAATGTTGCACCTAGCAGACAACGAATGCGCTCCCGGCACCACCGGTCATACATTTCCATCACCCACGCTCGCACGCGTACATGCGTGGACCGGGGCAGGCTTCCCGCGCGCGATTAACGGTGCACGCGGCGATTTTTCGATTCCGTTCGCTTCTAAGGCTGGAAGCCGCGTGGGAGGGAATCGCCTCGAACCGTCGCCATGACCCGTCGTAACCCCGCCGGAGCTGCCGATCCGATATCTCGGATCGACGCGATGCGAAATTCCCGATTAAGTGGTTCCAGCGCCTGGGTGCCCCCCTGAGGTCCCCGTGTCCCCCCGTTCGGAGCGTTTTCTTGTCCAGCATCGGCAGCAAGTCGAGGAGCTCCTCTCGTTGCCGTCAGAGTCGAACACCGTCTCCTCCTCCCCCGTATGCCCTCTCGTGATCTGTTTTCCTGAGAACGTCGCGTCTCCCAACGGAGCCAGGGCAACGAGAACCTTCATACATCGGCGCGCAGTTCTCTCTTTGACCTCCGTTGACCCCCGAGGACGCCCGAGTACCATGTGTACTCGAACGTACGTATTTACACGGCGCGATGCTCCTCGCCGTCTTCCTACTCTTCCTGCGATCGTGCTCCCGCGCAGCGACGCTCCTAGGACCATCGTCGCCCGGGTGACGGTTCAAAATCCCTACGCTTTAGGTTAAAAAATTACTGGTACGCTCTATTTTCGAGCAGAAGGAAAGAGAATACGGTGGGATGATAATTGCGGATGATACAGAGAAATCGCAAAGGGCTGGTTTTACATTGGTTATAATGATAGTTGTGGCTAAGATTTTTGCAAATTGGGTTGCCTGTACTTTCTGTTGGGCCATGAGGAGTAGTTGGAAAGAAATGAGATTTGGATAGGACAACAGAAGTAACAGTTATAGGGAAATCACAAACGTATTGAGTTTGAATTGTGGCTAGATGTCTGTTGTTATACAATTGGTGGCGTTACCTAGCGTCATTAAGCTATGAGTATTTTGCCATCAAAAGTGTAGAATATAGAGCTTATATTTTCTAAAAGCCACTTTTAGATTTTAGTCTATTAGATTTTATCTCCTTCATCAATTTTCACTTCTGTCCATTCATTACACAAAACTATTCTTCTTGCTTCATCGGAGGTTCCACAAGAGTGTATCGATCCACAAGTGATCTAAGCCTTCCTGGATCTATGCCCCTGCATCCTCTTCGAGGTGAATGGTAACAATCGAGCGCGCCTTGTTTGCTGCCTCCTGGACGACGGAACGCACTTTGGAATGGACAGGGTCATCCTACGTTCATAATTATTGCCCGGTTCTCGCCCCCGCGCTGTCGCTCCCCCTTGTCCCCTCCTGCTTAATTAGGTGTCCTGCGAAAATTTACAGTCGATAGGAGACGCAACAGCGTCAGACTCGCCAGCCAGGACAGACGCGGAATTGTATTCAGATGAGGGATTGGAGATTTAGCGTTCTCCCGACGCAATCTCGTCGACGAGATTTGTTCTTGAGGTCCCCTGGGGCTGTCGAAGCGCGGAGGACCTAGCCTGTCCTTGGTTGGCCAATGATTCCTGACGTGGTCGTTACTGATGCGGAATAGGAAAGAACTTGGGAGTGAGTTGACTGATGGTCGTAGGTAGAAGACATTTTCTGCAATAATCTCATCGTCTGGGCATTTAATGTTGGTCAGTTTGAACAGATGGCTTTCAGCGTAGTTAGTGTGGGTTTTATAGAAAAGTACGCGTGTGGCCTTGTCACAATTTTATAAAGAAAGGCATCTCAACATTATTAATATTCAGTAAAATAGTCAAAACAATGCTCTCTCCTCAAGAAAATTACCTAGGAACAAAATATCGCCTTAAGTACATACACCAAAGTGTGCAAGAATGATGATTTGAAACGATCTTCTTGACTGGTTGATGAACCGGCTCTATAACACGTGCTACGGTTGTGGTTCGCGTTAAACCCATTGATCGTTACCACATTACAATTATGATGAAACGTTGAACTGTGTCAAGAGGACGCTCAACGGCCACTATGTCCCATTCGCGAGCGCTTCAGGCACTCTCTGGCCAGCCTCCCAGGATCGAAAAGTCGAGGCGGAATTAATCATTCCCGAGTAATTCACACCTACCTCTCGCCGCTCGAAGAATCCATTAATACGACGTCCGCTCTCACGTGCTGGATGGACAACGCCGCGGTTCCGTATACACCTAATATATCTAGTTAATCGCTAACGCGAGAGAGTGGCTTAAAAGCAACGCGCCAGGCACGTTGCCGCATTGTAATTAGAAGTAACGAGAAACGGCCCTCTGTGGGAGTGGACGACTTTTGCTTTGTCATAGGCTGAGCAGCGATGACTAACAGGAGGGTACGGAGGACCTGGCCAAGGTGGAAGCCTTAGCGTGGTATAAGGTACGGTAACTGCAAAGGTACGGGTAGATCATTAGCCATGATTTGTTGTCGAGCAGGCTGCCCAATGACCCCTCTGGCTGGAGCGTGAACTCCGGGCGTGTCGAGATCCCCGCTCGATGATCTTGTATGGCTATAACCATCGACTTCTCCTTGTCGATGCGCATTGTGCGGAATCCACGTTGCGTGTATGAATATTATATACGCGCGTTAACAGCGTGTCGCTTCTGTGAGCACCGTATCGGCTGTAAATTGCCACAAGTCCGTTTAAAGTTGACGCGACTCTCGCGAACGACCGAGGGGTATGTATTGCACTGCTATTATGTGATAAAGGTGTTACTGCCGATTAGCGACTGGATATACTGTTTCCTGGGGAGGAATTCCCTCGTGGGGAATTTAGATTTAGCGATCGCGAGTTTTGGGAAAAGTTGTTTCGTTATTAGTCGTGTAGGGATAAATTAACTTTAACCCTTTGCAGTCCAGATTTTTTGATAGCAGAGAGTTAAGGGGCGTATCAACTGAGATCTTTCAATCATCCTTCGTAAAACTAAATAAAGCGACGTGCTCAACAGTTACATTTCCTTTGCAAACGTGACAGTGTTGCTAGATAGTCTGGCCCGTCATCGAATAAATTCCATCGCGAACGCTGCACGCATTAATTCCTTGGCCCCTTTTGAGGAAGATTTTGGGATTTAAATGGAGCCTCGGTGTAACTGTTTAACCGCTGTAAATATTCAAAGGGCATAGTGGCCGGCGCACTCGATTTCCATTTTATTGAATAAAATTGTTTTCGTTGTCGATATTGAAATATTGATAAGCTTGTACTCTCTGTCAATAAAACGTTGAAGCATCGGCTGGCCCTTTGGCAGTATAATCCAATACGCTCGTCGTCGCGGCACACCCAGCCGAAAACTAAAATAATACTCGAACCGTTGTTCGTTTAAACAACCATATTTTCCACGCGAAGCGAGGCGGAACGCGCCCCACAAAGAATGCGACCGCACGGCGGAAGCATCTCCTCGTACCTTCATTTAAATATTTATTTACGCGTCTTTGCCTCGGGAACGGTATCCGATATCTTTGTTACCGCTCGACCATTGGAATCCCAATCGTTTCTACGTGCTTTCCGCGTAATTAGATCGCGATCCAGCCGAGATACGGCTCATATTCCGCGGTTCCTCGCCATAGCTCACCTTGTTGACCCTAGAGAGCCGCGCTGGCATGGATCAGCCATTTTCCGTACTTTATTTACTAACTTGTGATATTCAGGCTGAGAGTTAGAATGGAATCGCATAGAAAATTTGTCTGACAGCTTATACAGTGAATTATTTCAAATTTACTAACGTGACATCAGTTTGGGTTAATAAATTCAGGTCACAGCAAACCCAAAATTGAATTCATCGATAGATATGTCTATTCTCCTCTAAACTATATGTTCCTTTACGAATCGGTAGTGTAGAACACTTAGTCGACAAGCCAGGTGACTTTATAGGTAACGTCAAACATTCTGTTGGTAAGTCCTTCCATCAAAGACTTCCAAAGCATATCGACAGATTAATCTATCGTACCAACAGTACGACCTGAGTGTACCTGAAAGTCACGAGTGAAAGCATCCATTGACTCATACGCTAGGACGATCCTGGAAGCAATAACGAGCATGATTCGTCCTCTGCTTAAATAGGAAACAATGTTAGAGGTAAGCCAAGAGAATTAGGCACTCGAGACTTCCCGTTATCGGTGCGCGCAACTACAGCCCGATGGAATTCGAGACGTGGTCCAAAGGATAGAGCGCTCTTAGGTGGCTGCTGTTGGCTACGCAAGTACTATATATCCCCACGGCCAGTCGTTGAATTTACGTTACTACCGTTCACCGATCGGCAATAAAAAGGAGCGCAATGCGTAATGGAGCCACGGTATAACGGGTACAGCGAGAAAGGTCAGGGGTTCGCTCGCATTTCAGAACCGAGCGTAGCCAACGGGACGCGTACGCCTGGCTCGCTGAGGAATTAACATTCGTGTATATTTACAGTCCGTCACGTAAGTAACGTCGATACCTCCCCGAGGATTATTCGAAGATGTGCTAATAAATAACGGACAAGCGCCAATGGTGGACTTCCTCCAGAATTTTTTGCGCGGTGTGACTGTACAGTGAATCCTGATTTCGAGGAGTTATTCAGGCCCGAGCAGTCGCGATATATTATTCGCTTGTTCGATAAGTAAGACTATTGATTGAATCTTTCTGAAAGTGTTTATTTATAGTGAACTTTAATTTTTTTGTCCACGCCCCCAACAATTTATTCAACGAGGAACGGTTAAAGTAAACACCACTCATCTTTCATTCGATACAAGAAATGTTTATCCTCATAGGAATGTTGCTCCTATGCTCGAGTTTTCTATGTTTCGTACCTGTTTTCTCACATGTGGTAAACGATCGATGTCCCTCCAGTTCGTTACGAAGATTCCTGGACAGAATGGATGCACTCATTCGCGAGTGGTTCGACGAATTCATTACATCCTCGAGCCCCTTCCGTCGTTTACGATATCGGGCTCGTTATCTGCGCGCATAAAAGAGAACAACTTTATATCTGCGTTCCCTGTTCGTAGTTGAAATAAATACAGCGATTTAAGACGAAATAAAAGAATGGACCTACGTTATGCGTTGCGTGGTAGTTTCGGTTTTCTCTTTTGTTTCCGTTACTTTGTGCGCCAGCGTGGAGAGGGAAGTATTTTTAAAATGAGTTTTCCATTAAACGAGGGATCCGACGCAGTTGGCGATCAATTAATTACTGAAAGCAGGTTGCAAATGTAGAGAGAACGTGGAGCAAATGTTGTTGTATTTAGTATTACGAGAACTCCTTAAAATTGAAACTCTGTTTCAAAAAATTTGTCTTACCTTTAGTATAGAGCCTTAACCATGGATATGAAACGAACCTATCGATTTCGTACTGTTCGAAGACATCCGTACGTCATCGAGGCCTGTATTCAAGATTTGTTTGACAACAGTCAGATCGTTGGTTTCCACCAAGAGCTAGAGGGACGCCATTATATACGAGAAATTGAAAAACTGGGATTACACGTCACCTGGACGAGTCGTGTACGTTCTCAGGTCAAAAACGAAGGAACGGGCCGCGGGCACGAGAGTTCAAAGGGGAGGATTCACGTAACGAGGCTCCGATAGCGCCTACATGACGAAGGAGATGAAGGAGAGGCCGAGGAATCGGAGTGCGTGAGTTCACGACGTGTCTCGGTCCAGTGCGCGTCTCTGGAAGTCGAGGATGGGAAAAAGAGGAACGGACGGATGATGGGGAAGAACGAAAAGAGAAGGAATCAACAGACAGGAACGAAGGGGAACTGACGCGGTGGCCTCAGGGTGGCGTCAATGTGTGGTGGTGAAGCGAACACCGGACGGAGGTGTGCGAAATTCTAGATAAGAATTCCGAATGATGATTTAGTACAAGAAGAAGATTCTTAGTCTGTTAACCATCACATATACGTTGAATAAATGAGAAATGGGAGGGCCAAAGTTTTTATTCATATAGGATTTTCGAATGAAGGAGACTGTTTGGTGGAATTCTAATTAAAAATAAAGCTTTAAGAATTGAGAAGAATTGGGAATTAAAGCTTCAAGAGATTTGGACGAATCAACGAATCAACGAAAAAAGGAGAGAGAACGTTCAACAATGACGATGAGCTTTATTTTTTGGTCTGATCTGTTCCGACACTGGAGAATATTGGCATAAGAGATTGGAGCAAGATTGGGATTAGAACGAAGCAACGAAAAATAGGAGGAAGAACGTTCGACAATGACAACGAGGAAAATGGGACAAAGAGATCGAAGAAAAAACGCATTAAGGACATGTCCTGGAAAAGAGTGAAGAAGAACGTCGAAAGGACGAAAGAAAGAAGAGCGAATAGGTGAAAAAGGAGGACGAGAGTCAAGCAAATGCAAGCGAGGCTCGCAGGCAGGCTCGCAAGCAGGTACCCCGTTTTGCTCGCGATACGCGCTCTCGATGGGACCCAGGGCCTCTTCGCCGCGGGTTCTTCGGCTCACGCGGGACCGCTGATCTGTGACCCGGATCCTCCCTACCTCACCAACCCCGACTACGGGTTTCACCTTAACTCAGGACACTCACCCACATCCAAGCGCGGCCGGGAACGTACGGACGGTCGCATACATCCCTGGGTAGGATCCTCACGGAGCACACCTACGTGAATACATTCACCGTGGAACGAGCCACGGAGGAGAGCGCCGGCGTGCACGCCGCACGCATCGTCCGTAAAAAAGCTCACGGCTCTTCCTCACGAGCAGGAGGGGAATTTTTTACCGAATACGTAATTCTACGGTCAGGGTTCAGCCAATAATCTGGTTCATTCCGGGGGAACGTACACCGTGGAGAAGATTTTCTCCGCGTGGCGTGTACTATCCGGCTGAAATCTCCTTTCTTCCTCCTCCCTCTTTCTCTCCATCGGTCTCCTTTTCGTGCACTCCCTCCTGCCCGCCTCCACTGGCCACTTTTTCCACCGTAAGCAGCAATCTATGCTTTCGAGGCGCCCGCCGCAATATCTACGTATCCACGTGAATAGCGAGCGACTCTACACGATCTACCGCGTCTTCCCTCGTCCACCTTCCATCGCGCTTCCTCCGTTTCTGTCCGCGACGCTCGTTTCCCTCGCACGCATCCTGCTGCACGCCGACAAACTACGCCATTTTGCGATAAACGGGGGACTCGCGGTCACCAGCCTCGCTGCATTTCGTCTTTCAGGAAATATTTTAGGGAAATCGTTTTTTTTTTAAAAAAAGGTTCTTTACGGTAGAAAAGGGTGGAGACTCTTCGGTAAGACTGATCCAAGGTGCATACAAGAATTTGTACCTTCTACGTTCATTCAAGAAGTTTGTCTAAATTAAATGATAGTTGTGATGTTTCCAAATCAATTTTCCACTTATGGGCCTGTCTGTACGTTAGGAAATGATACTGTTTTCTAATAAATGATTATGCATTTTTTCTTTCAGCGTGTATAAGATGGTTTTTTTTTTTTTTTTTTTTTTTTGTAAGAAAGGTTGCTTTACGGTGAAGAAAGTAATTTCGTCCTGGGCTATTGGTGAACACTTAAAGCTGATTTAAAAGCAGCTTGTCCAGTGGTCAGCCTTCTTTCGAGATTTATTTAAAATAACTATTTTCAATGAAGAGGAGTATCTTTTCCAATAAAAGGAGGCTTTTTATCTTAGATTCTTATCGAACTCTTTAAGTAACCAATATTGGTGCACCTTCCTTGGAGGTCCATTTAAAATAACAATCTCATGAACCTCGAGAATTGAGTTCAGAATCACGCAGGGTTATAGAGGGGTTAAACTAGGCACGAATAGCCAGCCACACAGTGCCTGCGTATCCGCGTGGATAGCAATCGTCTCCGCTCGATCCCCGCGTCTTTCCACGTCCTCCTCCGATCGCGCTTCTTCTGGCTCTTCCACTTTTATCCAGGACTCTCGTCTCCCTCTCGCGCATCCTGCTGATCCGTCTTCCCCATTCGTTGCGTTTCAGCTGTTGCTCCTTTCCTCCCTGCTCGACCAATCGAACCTCTAACCGTCGATCGCCCAGAAGTGCGTAGTAGTCACTTTCTTCGCGTCTCGTTCTTCTGCCTCGTTCATCGTTTTTCTCACCCGTTGGGATCGGCTTCTTCCCAAGTCTGCGGTTCGACTGATCTCGTTCGACAACCGCTTCTTCCGCGCATTCTTCCGCGCGAAAATAATTGAACTGTTTTACGCCGACGTACAGTGGATACAATTTCCACGGGGGTCTTTCTTTCGTCGTACTTGGTTCGATCGCCGATAAAAAAGGCACTGCAGCCGATACGTCTTTCCTCGTCGTTTGTGTTCCCCCGTCCTCTTTCGTCGTTTTCAATTACCAAAGACCGATGGCAGCAGATTTCGAAATGCTTTCTCCTTTTTCGTCGTTCGCCCGCTCCGGTTTCCTCGTAATTATACTAATAAGTTCTGCAAATTCATCGTTCTTCGGCGGTTCATTCATCCCTTTAATCGTCATGCCCTACCCTCCCCCTGTCCCCCTCTCGCCCTCCGCCCCGTGTGTTTAATCAGGCCGCCGTGCCTCGGTTCGTCGATTTACAAAGCGGTTAAATAACGAATATCTTTGATTTTCGCGACTTTCTTCCCCTGGTTCCTTTCGATCGAAACGGAGTTCCATCGATTCGGCGTCTACCTGCGCTCTCGTATTCTCGGGAATATAATTATTGACTTCGTTTCAACGGAGAGCGTTGGACAGAATATTATGAGATTGGACAAGGTAACTCAACTAAATGGCTTTCACGTTTTATATTCTTTAATCGTTGTTTACCATGACGTACCAATTTATTTCATCGACGACGAGTATGATTGTTGATTATGTAGAATAATTTGCACAATTTCTCGGCTTCGATTCTTTGAATTATTCTTCGTAAATTAAATATTTACGCCTGCTTTGAACCTTTGGTCACTATACTGTGTACGTAAGATAAAGTAGTCTGGAGTTTGCAGCATTCAACTTCGATAACAAAAGAATCCCGATAGCTTTATTTCGCTTTACTTCAAGAAAAAATATACTTTCTTGGAATCTCGTAACTCTCCAAGCAAATGTTCACGGTAAGGTACTCGTTTCCGGTGTCTTCTCTAGCTTCAATCTCATCGGTGTGCAATTAAAAGGAGGCTTTCCCCATCTATCTTCCCGCTTTGCCTCACATGTTAGCTCGTTCTTCCTCGTGGTACGCTTAATCGAGCGAGCAAGCTCAAATCACCGATTTCTGCGCGGCGCAACATCCGCGTAATTGCGAATACTCGGTGCGCGCATAATTGCCCGCTCCTCGATCTTCCTCCGCCTCTTCTATTTCTATTCGTTCACGGGGAGATCTGCTCGCCATCTCGGTCTATAGCGCGCGCGAAACGACGTAACACGTGGCGCAATGCAACCGGCTCCGAGCTCACGCAGGATAACTTTGGCGCTTCCTTTCTTGCCACGGTTATCGTTCCATCGAGTTTCGTGCGACTTCGACCCCATTCCTTTTGCCATTCCCACGATTCGGATCGTTAACGAATTTTCGAGTTCGTTCAAGGGTTCGAAATCGACTCCCTGAGAATTAAGGAAACCATTTAAGGAGATCGAGGAGAGAGCATTGGGAATTTTTTTTATAGGATATAAATGAATCTTTGTTCGAGTCTCTAGGACAGATTGGTTTCTACGTGTTTACAGGATGTTCACACAGTTTTTGTTTGATTTTTAAACGCAATTGGAGTAAAAGATACGATTATGTAACTAAACTACACTGAAGTATGTGATGATGAAATTCAACCATACTGAAGTATATGATCAAGTAGCTAAATCACACTGAAGTATATATTAATGAAATACACATCATTGTACTTTAGTTACTCGTATCATTAAATACTTTTACTATTGTGATTGTGTAACTAAACTACACTGAAGTATGTGATGATGAAATTCAACCATACTGAAGTATATGATCAAGTAGCTAAATCACACTGAAGTATGTGATAAATTACACCACAATGTATTTTAGTTACTCGTGTCATTAAATACATCTACTATTGCTAAAAAAGATTAACTGTCCTCCTTCCTAACCTCCCCACTCGCAAAGACCTCATGTGCCTCAAGTTGAGACTCTGTCGATAGCATTTCATCCTCGTCCCTCCTTTTCGACAGCAGCCTGTCCCAGTTCCATGGGACATCCTGTACAGTTTGCGAAAGTCGTGTAATTAGCATTTCTGTACGAAACTGCGTCGGTCTTTAACCTCACTTAACGAGAAGATACACTTTACCGGAATCCGCACGGCCGACATTTCCTGAACCGCTTCGATGCCAGCAGTCGAGTGACCTTTCATGCTGATGGGCCCGCGCGTTTCCACGGCGTAGACGAATTTTTGACGATAGTCGTTTCGACTGAATGGAGCCAACCCCGCAGCGATTAAATTCACTGTCTTGGGCGAGGGGTGGGAGGTATCCACCACCCTAACACCGATGCACAAATCTCCGAAATGCATGTCGGCGCTAATATCGCCCACGGTGGTCGTGTATTAATGCCATGTAATTATCATCTCCTTGAAAAAGGGTACGCCGCGCGGGGGTTTGCCGTCTAAAGGAATTCATGACGGCATGGCATGAAGGAAGGGGGTCAAAAGTCGGAAGTTAATCCATGTAAATCTAAATTAAGTCCCACGAGTGCGAGCTCGTATACCACCGCTAGGATAATTAGCTTCTCTGCAAATCCAACTAATCTGTACTGCGATCCGCATAGAAACGGCTCAGTATTTGACCATGCCGAACTTGTTCCACATTTTCCGGCTCATTATATCTTACACGCGCCCCCCTGTGCATTCTGTGCTCGGCTTTTGGCAGATTTTTCGATGCTGCGGTTTACGGACGATTCTGTAATCCGTTCCTTGGGCTCGTTTAATGATTTCTTTTTACTAAACAAGTTTAACACACGCTAAATATTCTGAGCTGCCATGTTAGGTCACTACTGTGATCGTGTGAAAATCAGTCTGCAAATGAGTCTACAAAATTGTGATTTCTTTTATAGAAAAACTATATGTAGAAGTTCAATCTTCAGTTTATAAAAATGTCCCTCGATAAAGGAAAATTCGATTAAACTGTTTCTATTCACATAAACAATAAACGAATCTTTGTGCAATCCAAAATAATCGTTTAATATTCGACACCGTCTAACAATGTTTAGTTGTTCCGTGTTACAGCGATACACGAGAATGGATGTCGCGAATACGGGAGTCTTAAACTTTGCTCGAATTTGCTACTCTATAAATTACGTCACACGTGTACGATCAATATGATTTACATACCGTATGTAATTACAATCCCCGTGTCCCGTGCGAATCCTCTTCGTGCTTGTGTGTGGGCTTAAGAAGAGCTTGGTGTAATTGAGTTCTTAAGAAAAGATCATATCAAGCCATTTCTTAATCTTAATCCCGTTTACCAGGTTAACCTAAGTCCATTACGTAGACACAAGGCTTTAGATAATCGTGGATGTTCTAGAAACACACTCGTAGCAAACTGGTATTTTTTTTCTACGAAATTCACATCTTGCCCCTTTCAGGACATAAAATTAAATTTAAGCGTGAATGTGATAAGCATAGATTAATCGTACACGTATGTTCCTACGCGAAATTAAATAAAGCAACAATCTATAGGGCTCGAGAATCTTTCCCGTCGTTTTCGAAACTGTTATTGATGCCACTGTATTAATACATTGAGCTTGCATTTATAATTCTCCATTCCTGAAAAAATTCACAAATCTTAAATTAAATAATAGGTTCGATGTTTTCAAATAAATGTTTCATTATAAATATGTACATGGATGAACTCTACACTTGTATGTATATAACGAAAAATTTATTTGGACCCATCAAACCTATCGTTCAATATAGACAAACTCCTTCAAACATAAAGGGTACGAATATTTATGGGACTGCCTGTATGTCCAATATATGAAACTGATATAACCACTATTACTCCCTTGCCAAAGAATCTGAAACACCATCAAGATCGCAAGTCTCGATCCCAGACAGGCCCCATGAAGAGGTTAAGAGCCATCGAAATAAATAATCAAGGATTGTACGTGCCAGGAAAGTGTATTAGTCGGACAGCTAATTTCGGTGCATCCAAGTATGGCAATATTTCACCGTTTGCCGATCCCTCCTTCGTCAGGGGTTTTAAGGTGGATACGTTACGAAAAATCGGCCGACTCACGTCACGGGGCGGAGGGTGGCCTGTATAGATTGCAGGGGTCGATAGCCGTCTGGTGAGACCAAAGAGCGACGAGGAGGACCCGAACGAAACGCCGTGAGTTGAAGGAAGAAGTCCCGAAGGAGGAAATCGGGAGGACGAGAACCAGGGTGAGATCGCAGAAAACGGAGAGCACGAACGACGGTCAGACAGACACTGGCCCGGTTATAAATGAGGAAAGCAATTTCCAAGTTGGCGACTTGACGAGCTCGAGGCCCATGGCCGTGCTACAGTAGCACTGCTACTCGATGTGGAAAGAGGGAACGTTAAAGAAGCCAACGGAGGGGTGGGAAGGAAAGGGTGACCGCCCCGGGTACGAGCGCAAGGTGCCGAGAGAACCGGTGGCGGAAGACTCAAGAAGGGATGACTAGACGAGGTAGGCAATATGGCGGGCGATTAATGGCTTTAGTTACTGCCGACCTGGCCGTGTCCTTCTAAAGGCGTCATTCTCTTACCTTGCCAGACTGTCTCCAGACGTTTCTCATTACCACCAGCCAGTTAATAGCGTGAACGGCGATCGTCCGTTTGAGCGGTACCCGAAAGTGGTTCGAAAATTTACTGCCCCATTCGATAACGCGTTTCAACTCGGGGAACGCGATTTTAAGGGCACGTTGTGGGGCTTTCGTTTCCTTCAAACGATCGGGAATAAAAAGACCGTAGGGGTAGTAGTTTTATAGAAGGACCAGATTTGTGATAAGATATATTGAAGCTGTTGATAACTGGATGGATATACAAGTTTGGGATTGATAGAGATTCGCAATGGAAAAAAAAATCGAGTTTCTGGGCATCCTCCTATTTTCTCTATAAACAGGATTTTCGTTTCCTTTTACGACTCGGCAATGTAGAACACTCGATCGACAAAGCAGATCGGTTTGTTGATAACATAGAACGCCCAGTTGGTAAGTACTTCAATCGATCAGAGTTCTACATTGCCAAATCTTGTCGACAGAGCACTCTACCTTATTGACTGCGTGCCTCTTCCTATACTCCTTTCAAATCCATGCAATAAAACTCTCATAATATATTTTTTTATTACAATCGAAACCTCTCACTAAATTAGTCACCACCCTGAAATTCAACTGGCACTTATTTCCTTCAAATTAATTCTCCAAAATGACTTTCTCTTAACTGTCAAACTATGTTTGAAATGAATAAAAAACAAACGATCGTCAAGTTTCGCATTTTGACACGAGTAGACGTCGGCTCTCTTTCCGTTCGAGCCTCCCCTCTCGCTCCTTTTTTCACTTTAGCGTAACCGAGTGTAAAAAAGAAAGTAGATCGGAGCGTGCACGAGCCGGCTCTTTTGCGTGTAGCCGAGTTAAACCGACGCGGTAGTGATTGATGATCTTTCGGCGTAACGATCGCCTCTATATTCGTGAACGTGGCGCTGAGTTAGGGTTCGAAAGCTGACAAAATGAGAGAAAGAAAAGGTGGAAGGCGAGAAAGAGAGTCGTACACTGACGTGGAAACGAACGAAGCTGCTCGTTATACCTGATTTTACAGGAATTAAAGAGCTGATTACGCGCCTCCGCCACACCCACGATTAAGATGGGCGCGGATTAAAATTGTGCTACCGGGTACATTGCTACCGGATTCCTTTCAGATAAGATTTATTACACCAAGCGAGATTCCCAAGATGAAAGTTGGACAAAATATTAAGTGCCTCAGTAACAGCACTAACTGATTGACAATCTGTGATTTTTGGTGCACATTCTTGTCGACAGAATTAATATGGTTTTAAATAAATTAAAGGAATTATTTTCATATCTATTCGTTTAATTTGTTTCAATAAGTTTGAGTTAAAGAATGAAACTATTTTAATTAAATAGATATTATTGAAGCATAAACGCATTCTTTTTGAAAACAATCTTAGGAAAGTAAATAATTTCCGATATAACGATTGAGGTATTTTTATTATCCCTTTTCGAATATGCTAGAACTAGAAACTGTAGAATCTTCCACACCTTAAAAATCGAACTTAATATTCAAACACGGTGTGTACCGTATCGTTAGAGATGCAAATTCGATCTGTCCGTAGACAGACTCTTGCGAATATTTTCAAGTCAATGAACAAGAGTCTCGCTTTCAACAGAAAATCGATATCGCGAACTTGATTCCAGACGTCTCAAGTGTACAAAGTGTTGACAACGTTCCATAGTGGAAACTAAACTTCGTCGACACCGAACGAGGTAACAAGGGTGTGGGAAGACGTAAATAAAAACTTTTATCGGCGTTACACTACAACCATATCTTCGACAGTAATTTGGCATGCAGTTCTCTTTTATTCTATTCGAAGTGATATGTAAAATGCAATCTAAATTTTCTAAATTTATACTTCAAACCATAACAGCCAGTTCCCTCGAACTTAAACAACAAAAAATTGATTATACCATCTACTGGAGTCTACTACATTTTGCAGAATTATCAAAGTAACTTGCATATGGGATTTGTGTGTTACTCCTCCTTTGCAATTCAACAATCAGACCCTGCAGGAAGTAAAATTGTATTAATTTTACTTCCAAGACGACGAGAGCAATAAACAAAACACGAGACTCTCACGAGTAAGAGGACCTGTGCAAGTACACGTATCACAGGACCACGAAGCGAGAAATGTTCGTGATAGCTAAGATAACAGAGGTTAAACGAACCCATAATTCTGTACTCCTCCTTTACAATTCAACGATCAGATGCTGCAACCATCCCCGAGAGTCCTCGAGGGTAGTTAATTAAAGGAGAACCGCCGAATATCTCTCGGCCGAAAATAACCACACGCTCGCCTATCGAGGCAAGTGGTGGAAAGTATACAAAGAAAAACGCGAGACGTGGACGATGAATGTTACCAGGGAGACTCGAGCCTGCAGCTCTTCAACTATTTCCGGTATTCCCGCCACATACGAGGAGACAGCGACAACGTGTCCTATACGCGATGACAAAAGGCGAAATATGGGTTGGATCATCCGAAATGTTCCGTGCTGGCTCTGCATATACTCGGCTACCAGGACCCACCCTCCCCCCTGCAACCCCTATCCAGCACTTTTTGCCCGTAATCACCGCTCGTGCCTTCGTAATAAATATAAAAGTACCCTGGTAGGGGGTGGTGGGCGCCGCTCGGATAGCTGATAGTAACGCGACTGTTGCCTTGTCAGAAAAGACCGGATGGCGAAGTAGCGGGGGTGGACAGGGTGCCAGTATATTATTTGGCGGGCCTCCAGCCGGCCGCGAGGCTCACTTCGTGCTTTTCATCTTAGGCGTACCCTTTTTCTCTCTCTCTACTCTTCTCTTTTTTTTTCCTTTTTTTATTTTTATACATCGAACAAAAGGGATATAACGTGCGCTCCCGACGGCCAGGTGAGCCCTCGGTATCGATGACACGCCGTTCTGTTCTCTTGATTTTACATTTTTTTTCCGCGTACGTTGATTTGACATTTTCGTCCCGGCGCCATTGTGGACCAGCGGCTGAAAGGCCTCGATGCTGGCCGAATAACGACTCTGACAGTGGTTTCCTCTGAGAGACTTTGAGATTTCTACTTACGAGACATTCTCGTGCCTGGGAATGGGGTTGTTTCGTAGAGTGATCGAGGAACACGTTGGTTGTAGGCGAGGTTGGTTCTGGACTAGGTTGTTCGAAAAGGACTTCACCAGTGATGTTCTCCATAAAATATTACAACTAATTCAAAAGATGATGAAGTGAGTAAATACGCTCAAGAAGGCCCCAAGACTTAAATAAATATTCATTCGCTTTATCATCTTGTGAGTATCTACAGTCAGTCCCGTAATTATTCGTACTCTCTATATGTATAAAAGATACATGTCTAAAATAAATGATAGTTTTGATATCTCCAAATAAATGTTTAGAAATATACACATGTAAAAGTTTATTCATGTACATATTTATAATGCAACATTTATTTAGAGACGTCAAAAGTATTACTTAATTTAGAACAACTTCTTTAAGAGATATAGAGGGTGCGAATATTTACGGGACTAACTGAATATTGGAAACTTCCAAAGGTTACTCATTGATTTTATCATATCATGAAGTTTCAGTCCAAATGTATAATTGTAAGAAAGAATTCTGTCTATCGAAGTATGCTCAGGTACCGAGATATTCTCCATTGTTCCATTATCATCCGAACATCGCTTTCGGAGGGATAAGCTCGTCGATGCATTTTGGACACAGTCAACTTCGTTGAAGTACGGGCCATGTTGAAGTTGGAACAGGTGGTAATTAGACGGGGCCAAGTCTGGGGAATATGCCGCGAGCAGAAGAACTTGCCAGCGCAAGCTGAAGATGACGTACTTCGTCGCTGAAGCAACGTGTGGCCGAGCTTCGTCATGCAGGAGCATGACTTGACAGTTTCCTCGACCAGTAAACGGTTTCTTTCGCTGCGACTCATCGCTCAAATCGATCAGTTGGAATCGATAACGATTTGCCGTGATTGTTTCACCTGGTTTCGGGAGTTCAGACCAGGGAACACCTTTCGTGTCCCGCCAGATGCAAAGTGAAACTTCTTTTTTTTACGGTAAATAAGTAATTAGTATGGTATTGTGCTACCACACAGAAAAATCGGTTTATGAGATCATAATTCTTCCTGTTTAATTATATTTCTGAATAAAATATTTTCTGTCATGGATTGTTGGAAATTACCTGTCGAAGCAGAAGAGAACAACCGAGTTTGATCGTCGTCGCATGGATTTCTCTTTGCATCAGATTCATGGGACAAAGACACCTTGTTTACTTTGCTCGTGTCGTCGCCCTGAAGGCGTGATACAATAAGTATGGAAAGTATATAGCACGGTAACGACTAGAAACTTCAACCAAAAATGAGAATCAAATGAATACGAACGAAAACGTCTGCATAGGGTGGTTCCTCCGTATAGGCTCACTTTATCCTAATTTCACGATCAGACACGAATTCATATAATTGTGAAGAACATAGGCTAACTATATCCAAAATACATGCAAAGTGAAACACAAGTATTGAGCCTAAAAAGCAATGGCAAATAGACGATAGCTGGTGTACGTATCCTAGATCAATTTCAATCTAAAAAGAACTCGTAAATAAACAATTTCTAATGCACCATCATAGATCAATTTCTACTTAAAAGGCACTATTAAGTAGACGATTTCTAGTGCATTTGTCACGCACCAATTTCTAATAAAAAAAAAAACTTCTACGTATCCAATTGTCTCAGCCATAATTTGTTTACTCTGCACGAGCATATTCGCTGCAAGATATTCGCGTTTGATACGCTTCTGTCGGATAAGCGATTACTGGACTACCGCACGTTCATAAGTACCCATAGATAGATACCGGCTCCGGGGATCCCGTGTACACAGATTTCTCGGTTCGATCGTTAATGTACATCATTCGGATAAGGATCAACATCTCGTAAATATAAGCCAGAGGTGGCCCGTAACTTATAGCTTATTAAACATGATTTACCACAAAGTGGTCACAATGTAAAATAAATAACGATAACAGCGCCTAAGGATGAAGACACCGCAAGGGGTGACAAAAAAAAGTATGAGAAACGTTCCTGGTCGCTAGTTTCGTCCTCAAAATGTTTCTAGCGACGAGCAATGCGTTTCCTGTTCCTTAAAAGGCATTCGAAGACCCTAACACAGTGGATCTTAACTGCTATACCTCTGATATAACTGAGAGTATGCTTATAGTATGGTGGATATTTGTTTGTAATATTCTTTTAATTATTACCAAAAGTCACAGTGCCGTGCCCTCGCACGTGTACTCTAAATTCGAAGAGCATTTTACTTGAAGGTACTGTTGGCACATGTGAAAATTGAACCCTCAGGTATATTCACCATTGAATACACAATTGTGCCGTTCATTGCACAAATCGATTAACTCCACTTTTTAAAAAATCATAAATTTAAGTGCCAAAGCACTTGGTATAGTCTACTTTTTTAAATAATAAAGATTAACACCATTGAACGACAACTTTTGTTTTATGAAGTTAATCGATTTGCGCAATGTGCAACGGCTCAATTGTGAAGGTATTTGACCGTGCCCACTGCAAACTACTGGGCCAGGTTTTTCAATTTTCCAAGTGTACAACACTGTTTAAACCGACGCAATGGCCGTGCGCTGCGGAAAGCTGCCCTCGCGGCCATCCTGTTTCGAACCGTGTTATGCACTCGTAAAGGTTAAGAACCACTGCGCTAATCCCTCGACGGCTACCTTCCGCGCGCTTGCACCGAGCGCAGCAGGATGAGTGCGTGCCTAGGCTGCATATAAGCGGCGCATTGACAGACCGCGCCGCATGACTCCCCTATTGGCGAACGCTTAGAGATGCCATAGCCCCCTGCGTGGGAATTGGAGCACTCTGCATACGGAGAATGGCTCGCTGCGCCACGACTCTGTGTCTAAAGACGACGAAGACAACGACAAAGAGGAGGAGGATCTGGACGATGCGCGGTGCAGCGCGAGGCACGAGAGAGATCCTCTCTATAAATCACAGCTCGAGCAGTTTCTCTCCGTGCAGAAGGTGGAACAATATCCTTTCCTGAGGTCTTTGCCTACCGTTGCGCCTACCGTACTCACGCGTTACCTGTACTACAATAGTACCCTAAAGGATCCGCGATGCGAGAGGAGCGGCTGATTAAATGCAAACAGAAAGAAGGTATCGAACGCTCGTAGATTGTACGCCACGTTCGCGATTCCCGATCGCTACAACAATCTTGCGAGCGATGAGGAAACACTTGACGAGTACACCAGAATTTTACAGTCAGTGGTTGACGAGGATAATATGGTACTTTCGCGATAAATTGTTGAAGCAAGTTGTCACTCACGCTAACCACTCGAATGGGCATTTTCTGGATAGTCCAGCCACCACAGTAGAGATAATCTTCTATGTCACTCGTGTCTCATCTAGAGTTAATTAACTACAGCACTCGCAGAATTAACCCTTGAAATTACGTCCACGTGTCCTTACGCAATCACGTGTTCTAGCTATCCTCCGGAACTGGTAAGAGAAGAGGGAAAAGAGAGAAGGCGATGTCTGAAGCGGAAAGAAGGTCAGTGGAGTATGAAGAGAATCCAGAGGAGGAGAAATGACTTAGCAAGAAGTTTGAGAGAGGAGGGCTGGAAAGGACAGCAAGATGAGAAGAAGATGGAAGTAAGTTCTTCGAGGCTACACCAACGGCCAGAACAAAAAACAGGGCCCGTAAGGATACAGATAACGAACTTATTAGGAAGTAGATACTCACATGAAAAGTATCAACTCCCAATCGACACTCAACAACGACCTTTAAAATGATATAAAGACACATCAACGACGTGGAATTCCTAAGGCTAAATCTGCAGCCCGATGTTCTCCAGGGCGTATTCGAGGATGCCCGTCGTGGGACTCGTTAGCGAGTCGAATCCGATACGGGCGCACTTATCGCCTCGCATCGCCTGCGCAAAGTAAACGGCTGAACACCGTGCAACAGACAGTTCCACATACACATCGGTTCGAGATTGTCTGCTTCTGGTTTCGTTCCTGGCCCCGATATATCCTCTTTTCTGCCAGGACGCCCCTCCGCCCCCGCGCGGCCGCCGTTACCCAAAGGCTTCGCTATTTTTTCACGTGCCCCCCCCCCCCCCCACCGACTCGAGCGGCATTATTAATGACCGCGGAAACCGCGTCAAAGATCTCACGAGCGTGCGCGAGCGTGATCCGTCCGCGTGTACGATACGCATTTTTTTTAACCGCGCTATGCGCCGCGGTGATGAATGGCGGCTAACCGGACCCGGAATGTTCTTGTCCCCCACCACGCCAGGTGGCTCGCAGGGGTGGGAATCGGCGAGATCCGCGGACGAGCTACTAGACGCATCGTGATTTATACGCGGTCCTCGCATATGACGTGCCATTGTGATTTAGGTGCTTAGATATTAACAGGCTCTGCTCGCTCCGGACCGATACGCCGCGACTTCCCGGAACCGCTATTTCCACGGGGAATTTTTCCGCGGGAATAGCTGATACAGGAGGAAAAGACTGCACCGCGAGCAGCGTCCGTCACGATTCGATTTCCACCTGATGAAATCGCGTTATTAACGGCGGAATGATAACTGTGCCAATTCCTTGCTTCGAGATAGCGTTTCAACTCGGAGTTGACCCTTTTGGGCGAACGTGGGGGTTGCTAGAGGTACGATGGGAGCGATGGTGGTGAAGAAGGTTCGGAAAGGGAGCGACGTTGGTGGCAAGCTTGAGGATGTGTCAAATTTTCTTTGCTTGTATTGGGAAAAAATTGTTATTAAAAATGGTAAGACAGTGGAAGATTATAGCTAGACTGCAGAAATTTATGCATTTGTAGGAACTGGAAATATGAAGAATGTATGATGATGTGCATTAATTAAAAAATATATAAAACACATGTCTAGAAGATAGTATAATATATATTTTCCTTTAAATTTCATTTCTTCGTATACGTTCTAAAAATCAAATAATACGTATGCATCATATGTAAACGAAACTTCGTGACAACTTCTCTTCTCTGATCCCTCCTGTGAAAAGAGCATCCCCAATTACACCTTCGCCTTCTTCAACGCGGCCACCTCTTGCTCCAGCGCGGAGACCTTCCCCGTCAGCTTTCGGACCTGCTCGTTCAAGCCAGCAACGCTGTACGGCAAGGTATCGGAGGAGCCCACCATGCGATCGACGCATTTATTCAGGATCGCGTCCTCTCTATCGGCCCCGGGTTCGTGAGCCAAGCATTCCTCGATCAGTAAATCACTGATGCTCCAGTCCTTGATGAAACGGATGTGATTACTGCCTAGGTACCAGGTCATCGGTGCACGACATCGATAAGACCACGGGTTACCAGCGATCAAGATTTTCCGAAGTTTCTTCAGCTTCTTCAGCATATCTGGCGACAAGCACGCGCTCAGCTCGTTATGGGCGATGTCCCAAACTACCAGCTCGTGCAGCAGATCGTAAATTTTCGAATCTATATCGACGACGCGATTCCGCCACAGGATTAACGCCCTCAGGTTTGGTAATCCCCTGATCCACGTTGCGTCGATCTTGCGGATCTTATTGTTCACCAAACCGAGAATTTGCAAGTTGTCCAGACCCCTGAATGCGTCTGGCTCTATTTCTTCCACGCCACATCCGGTTATGTTCAACTCGATCAGCGAATCGGAGAACTGCGCGAACGCGTCCGTTTTTATCTTGCTGATGTTCGAGTTTACGATACTGATCCCCTTTGCTCCAGGTGGTATCTGAAACTATTTAATTGGAGTGCTAGGTTAGTGTTAGGATATTGAATTAAACAATCAGAGTGGTTTATCAATTTTTAATTCAAGCAGAGTAAATGGAAATTTGCGTTGAAAGATTGTCTGTTGTGACTATTTCTCAGTTAGATTTTGTAACGTGTCACGTATACTGTCCTGAATAATTACTCGTGTATTAAATCTTCTTATTTCTTCGTATTTTATTTTACAATTGTTATTTTATTGAACAACTCCGTAACAAAGGTACGCATAAGAATACGCTTCAGTTTTTGTGACATCGATTCGAGGTAAAAGCAAAGAATAGAACGCAGCTGACAGAGCTTTCAGAGCCACTTTAAATTATCGCATGATTTCATAGTAGATATACGAAGTGACCTCCATTGGATGCTACATACTCGTTGATACGCCCTATCACGGACTGTCGCATGCGTTCGAACGCTTATGGCTGATTTCTATCTGAATTGCATGCATCGATTATATTGCGTGTTACTGATTGTTTATGTTGCGTGAGAGAAGGTCAAACGAGATTGCTGATACGGTTTCTCGGCATCTGTTGTAATAGTTCTTGTGTCTGATTCAGAATCGCTTCGCATAACTCGCTACTACACGCTTGAAACAAGAGGTGGTTGAACCTATGATCGCTGAGACATTTTTCTCGGGTATAAACCTGTCAATAAACCTGTCAATATTGTATGACAGGGCTTTCAAATCATACTACGTAAATAGATAAATAGAGAGGGAGAAATCATGCAAGATATTAGTCATGCGCTGTCGTACTTCACGAACGATCAAGATCAAGACCATTCAATTAAAAGCAAATCCTATGAAATTTTATTCTAGTTTCTCGGCTCGTTTCTGAAAGATTAGAAGGTTTCCCTCTAAAAAAGAAAGAATTTCTCCACTCGAAAAGATATATCGACAAAGTATTCTTAAATAATTCAAGAATTAGTACGTTTCACAGATTTTGGATGTTCGCAGATGAAGAATATTCAAGAGCTGAAGAATTTCTAACGCTGATACTTTCACGATAATAACATTTGCCCTCCATAAAGCATTTCAGATGAAGAAAAAGTAGGTCGTTCGAAGCGATCGGCTTCAGGAGTCTCTACTAGGTCCTCCGCAGGTCTCGAGAGTATCGCGATCATGCGAGGTCTTCAGCGGGAAGATAAATGGTAAACAGTTTCTCACGTTCAACTGATTTAATCCCTCGCACTGGTACCAATTTTCTCGGCCATTTAATCCCGGAGTACAGGTCGCGAGGCAGGAGACCAGACACGTCGCGAGGACTATAGATCCGAGCAAGTCTCTCATCTTGGCGGAAAATTTCAGCAACAACTGTGTCTCCCCGGCGTGCGATTCGCCTTTTATACCGATTCGGTTCGGCTGCGGTCGAGGCTTTGTCACGGTCACCGTCGTGCCAGATATAAAACGGGAAAACCGACAGTTAAAAACAAGAATCAGACACAGCAAGACGTACGAACGACGCATACTAAATACAAGCGCGTTGGCGCAATGAAACGGCTGTCCGTGGACGATTTTATGTCCTGGTAGCGTGGGTGGGAAAGAACGTGGCCATTTTTAGTACTTGGAGGAGTAAAGAATGATTTCCGTTAAGTTTCACTTAATGAAGTGAACTTTTTATTAAGTTTCTATAATACTGCTATTCGTTCCATTTTTTTTTAATGAACATGAGGTAACATTATATGTAAAATGCCGACACAAAGTCTGGAGTATATCTGGAAGCTCTCAGTTCTCCAAAAAGAGGTTTAGCATTCTAAAAAAAAAAAGAACAAATCTAAAAGGTATCTAAAATGAGAAATTCTTGAAATTGAACTACACTTTCGAAGGAACGAAGATTAGAGAAATGAAAGGAATGTAGGATGAATGGAGGTGAGATTAAAACGAAGTACAAATTCGTACCCAGTAAGAACGTGCAGAGAAAAGAAGGTCTATGATCGGATAATTAGGATTCCACGTTCGTGTCACCGATGTTAATGCCTCCTGTAGTGGGAACCGGTTCCGCCGCTCGAGACGCACAAAATTGATCGCAATCCCTGCAATTTGACGCCTCGCGAAACTCCCACTTTAAGCTCGGAGGAAACCCTTTCCGCGCGTATTAAAACGTTCAGGATGATAACTGTATGATTTCACGATAATAGCAGTCGGCACGCTGTCTCGCGCTTTGGTTGTAATTTGGAGTCGCGTTTGTCGCATCGCTACTCGTTGCTATTTACGTTTATTGATGGTTTGTCAAATACCGAAACCATCCTGATGCTCTTACGAATAATGCGGGACTGATAAAAGCAATTTTAAAACGAACTCGTTGGTAGACTGTAAGAGACTTGAATACATTTTCTAATTAGAATGGCCATTTTGCGAAATCTAAAATTCTATCAACATGAAAACAAGACAGCAATGTTTATCCTCTATGGATATCCAACTATACATTGTAATACTGAAGCAAGAATGTGTGAATTAATTTTAAATGCAAAGCATTTAATCCTGTATAAAAATAAATATATATAATAAATGTCCTCTAGATAATTTCTTAAACGATTGTAGCTTCTGATCAAAGCTTCATGTTCAACGGATAATTTCACGTCTGAGAACGTCCGAATTCCCACCCGCGTTTCGAAATATCGAATGATGCACCTTCCTGATAACACCTACGTGTTTTACCGACATTAAGCCCTACGCAAACTGTGCCCGGCACATAATAATAAAGACCGTTACTTCGATCGCACTGTAATCACCCGAATAAAGCCACCTGACGATGCCGCGGCGTGGGTGCATTTGTCACTATCGCGCGAACGAATAAAGTGTTTGCATACTCCTACGAAACGATGGAATACGATGATAACAGCCTCGAATGATAAAGCTGCGGCGTATCTGGCGTACGCATCGCGATAAGGAAGGACTGCGAAGCGATCCAAAATGGCATCAAAATGCGTTAACCCTGAGTTAACGTCTCCTCGACCCGTCTAGACGCGAGCAATTTTATATCAACTTGTTAAAAGTTATATTAACAAGTTAATTTTACGTACAGTGGCCTATACTTCGTTTTCAATTGGATCTTATCCTTCGAGCTATCATCTCTGAAATTTAAAAAAAAAAAGACGGCTAAGCAAATGCTCCAACGATATTGTTGAGCAAAATAAGAATTACTTCAGAGTATCAGAGTATACACCCAAAGAATTCCACGTCCCAAAAAGCAACATCACCTTTCCCCAAAAAATAAAACATCTTTGCATTCCTGATCAAGACTATCAGCGATAACGTAATCGTTCAAAGCCACTGAATTTAAATTATTTAATTAAACTGCGCTTTCATGATAATCGAGTAAATAAATTTCTTCATCAAGAGGGCATTCGCGTGCAACCTTTTTGCGCCGTCGCGTAATTGCTCAAGATTCGAGTCCGCGTATCACGCAGATTATCCTTTATCAGTAGCAGCGATAAATGTAACTTACGATGCGACCAACACCTGCCCGTCTCTGTCGTCGTTACAATGAAACTCGGCGTGTACGTATACGAGCTTTTAACATATGTACGTACATTCGGAACGTGTTATACACGCACGGCCGAGTGTATGAGAAGTCTGCATATATGCATAAGCCCCGGTGCACGTGGTGCGCCAGCAAATCGTAATGCTGTAATAATGGATGCACTACCAGCAACAGTTGTCCAGCAGCGCGAGGGGACGCGAACAGAGATATGGAGATCGAACCGAACGTGGCAGACGGAGAAAGAGGAAACGGAATAAGTAGCAGGGAGAGTGTTCGTGCGCGTTTCGCGCGTAGAACTGAGAATTTTCGTGTACAAATGTTTGCGTTTATTTCCAGAGGCGTGAACGAACTATACAGGGAAGCTCTCTGGAGGAATTACAAGTTCCTTTGTGACGAATGACGTGGTTTTCGATGAATTTCTCTCGAAGTAAATAAAAAGTAAATAAGTTGTGGGAGTTCGTTGGAAGTATAAGTGAAAGGTTATCTTTATGATTCTTTTTTGTTTCCTATTCGGTATAATATAGGCGCAATTATCTTGGCGATTCACACTGGTGACAATGACTATGTATACCTACGAAGAAGATAACGTCTAAACAATTTTCATACCTAACATATTTGTATATGTCGTCTACATGTATTCTACATAGAAATGCATACATCTTGCTCATATCCATACATTCTACGCACAGATGTACATATTTCCCCAATCATTTTTACCGAAGCTCTCTCCGCTAATAACAAAAATATGCGCAACAAAATAACACTAAAACAGAAATAAATCTAAAACACCGAAATAAAGTAGGGATGTAAATAGAAAATAACAGAGACGTGAAGGACCGCGGTGATTCGTTAATTCATCTGTATATTCGCAACATATTAACCGAATCCCAACGTGTGATAAGTGTATTGGTCATCCGGGGAATTCCGTCTGCGATAACACCCAAGCGGATAAATAACATCTGCATATTTAAAAATATCCCGGCGCGGTTGCGTCGCCGATAAAACGCCTTAAAAAACAAAAAACAAAAACATGGACGACCAGAGTAAAAATTGCATTACGTATTAACACTTTATCTACCGGGCTATTTAGAAACAGTCTTTAATTCAATAAAGAATTTTCTACAGTATCATATGCCAATCTAGGTTGACAGTAATTCCTCCATATCGTAACTAGTACATTGAAAGCCAAGTATGTTTCCAAAAACCGAACATTGTAAGTAGACAACCATCAACACAGTAAATAAATTCGAAAAACTAAGTACTGAAATTAAAAAGCCTATAAATAGGCTCCCGGTAAATAAAGTGTTAAGCAGCTCGTATTTTCCTGGCACACCGAGTCGCACACCACAGGGGTATCGTGTTTTTAACAACGAAAATAGGTGGCCCAGTATGCATACCCCGTAAAATGATAAGAGTTATAAATCAAATTACGAATTTGATTGTGAAACGTGTCGCGTGGCTAAGGTAAATACATTAGCCGGGTTCGTGATACAAGGGGACTAGCGTCTTGGTGGTCTGACAGGATTAAAGAGTCCATTAAGAGCTACGGAAACCCCTTCTTATCGAGGAACATCTAATGTTGTAGCAAATGAACACTTGTATTTAAATTTACGATCGTATCAAAATTCGATGTTCCATACTTTTACGATAACTCGGTGGCGTGTCACTGTTGGAGTAGCGTTAACTTCGCGTGCGATCCGAACGAATAGGCGATTTTCATGCCGGCGCATCTCTGATCGTCGCACGAGGAGCGACGGTGGAGTCGTCGGGTGCTCCATGAGAGATCGACAGATTGTGTGAAAATGCGCTTTAATGTCTCACGCGTGGACGTGTTAACTTCATAAGGTTGCACAATAGCACTTGTGCTGGAGTAAATTATCGTGGCATCGCTGTATCTAAGGGGTGTTCGATGCAACATGAATTTCTCTGTATAAAACACCTGAATACCTGAGGCTTAGTTATAAAAATCGAAATAGCACGTTTAAATGAACTCTCATCCTTGATTATAATTCCTTATAATCAGATGCATGTAATTTCCTCATACCGTAGATCATAATGCCTCATTTATGAAGCCCTAGAGATAAATCTAACCCTTAAAACAGCTTGAAACCCTTGAAGAACACATTTTTAAAATAAAAAAAAAAAAATCACGAACAAAAAGATTCGATTTAAAATTCCTCGTATGAATAAATAATTCCGTCGAAATAAATCTCACGTATCGAATCGACTAATGTCTGCAGACGTAGAATCTGATCGCTTTGACGTGAATCAGTGATCCATCGCTGTAGAAAATGTCTCGCGAAATCTACACGCGGATGGACATATTAATCCGAAATTACGCGGCAATGTTTCACGCGTGTTTTACGCCAAGTTTTAGCGAATGGCGATAGGTCTGAAAAATTGTTCCAAACGTACAATTGAAACACATGTTATGAAAGGGAGTGCTGTATTTCAATGCGCGACACGGCATGAATGAACAGTTACCTAAGGATATATGGAAGCAATAAACCGCCCTGCGCCGCGGTAAAGTGTGAATCGGCTTTTAAACTGATACCCGCCAGAATACAGAACGAACAACGGCGTCGTAAACGAGCCCCGACGTAAAGCGTTAAACTGCATTCGTGTACGTGCACGTGCGACGAAACGCACGTGCGTGTCATTTCAATTCGAAATTGGGTCGGAAATAGAATGAAAAAGTTGCGCATTTTCATTGGATTCCGACTTCTCTTGCGCTGTGCACGGAAAATGAAACCACGGACGTTCAAAATTGTTTGCATACATCAATAACAAAGTGTTAGAGACAGACTGACTCGAAATGATTCGTAGAGGAGTATTTGTGGGATTCCTTTTAAAGTTATCTCAGGATTTGTATCATTACTTCTGTTAGGTATTGAAGATGGAATTTAATAAAGTTATCTGAAAGTAATTGAGCTGCATTTTAAAGTGCTACATTTAAAATTGCATTTTCTACCTAGAAATAGTACATGGCAATATTTGACTAGTTCCCGAGTGAAACTATGAAGTGAATAAACTCAGTTAAAAATGTATATCTGTACTACGATAAATTTAAAATAAAATTGAATTGAATACAGGAGAAATATCGCCTATCAAATTGTTTCTGAAGATCCGCTGGTATTATTTACGTTGGTCCAATCGTGGACGAAAGTTATCGAGCAATGAGGAAGGAGAGTAAAAGAGATATCGATGCGGGGCTTTTTGCTCGGATACGACGGTATGTCTAAGAAAATTTCCTGATCGTCATAGAACAAGTACCAGGATAAAGATAGATCTTTAGTGTCGGGAATACCCGTTGCGGAGAAGATAAAACTGGGATAAGAGAGGCATAACGACGGCGGACTGATGTCGTAAGTCGCATCTTTACGAGGTACCGAGATGACTTGAAAATTATCAGGAGCAGTTTTAAATGGCGATGAGATAAACTCGAGTCCTTTCATACAATTCGATAGAGCGAAACGTCTCGGGAAAGTTGCGCGATTCGAGAAAGCATTTCGAATTTTCGCTTGGGAAGTTTATAATTATTTTGCATCGAGCAACCATTGGATTAATGCAAAATTACGTACAATATGAGAATGTAAATGAGAATATGTTTCTCGGCATTCCTTTCATCGGAACTTGAAAGTCGGATGTGTCTGACTATGTCGATCCTTATCTACTAATTTTTACTTCGGAATGTTTCGGAACTTGGGAGTCAAATGTGTCTGACTATGTCGATCCTTATCTACTAATTTTTACTTCGGAACGTTCCATGATTCAACGAACTCGAGTACATAGAAAATCTAAATTAGAATCACTCTGTCATGTTCATCCCTTCGCGTGGACTTGACCGCAGTATCTAAACACTAATTACTCGTGGTGTTAATTAGTTTCGCAACGTACGAGATTAATCGAGGGAAATCACACGAAGAATACCATTTTTCATACCAAGTCTATTTATTAGAGGGACCGAAATGTAATCAAAATTTGATCAACATTTATTTATTAAAGAAATCTTAAATACTAATCAACAAAATAATTTCCATCATTTTCTAACACTTTTTGCTAGCGTAAAGGGAGTTGTTCGATTCCCTTTTTAAAAATGTCCTATCCTGGACCTGAAATACTATCCTGAAACAAATAAGCCTCCGCCTAATCAAAATAAAAGAACCTGACGCGTGAAAGTTCGTTGAATATATTCTCATTGTTACATAAATGCATAAACTAAAGTGCACGAGGAGTATAAATAAACGTCAATACACATTGAGCCATCTTTCTTAGACACATGACATTTTCCTAGCACTACGAAAACCTATTGTTTGAAGATACGAGAGTCAAGACCTCCAAGATAAGACTCGCATCCGCAGGAAATAATTTTCACCTAACGTCTATACCGCCAAAGATTCACTTGCCTAGCCGATCGGTCCCGATACTAACGTAAATGATGCAACCACGATAATTTTCTACCACACCTACTCCACTTTCTCCTCAACAGACTCCCGGCACTCTTCTTTTTGCCGTGCATCTTCTTCACGACGTTCGACTCCATCCTACGAGAATCGCGGCGCACCGCGAGAGCTGTAAACAACTTGGCTGCCCCCTCGGAAACATCCCCATAAAGTACGTTTTATCTATCGTAAATCGATGGCGCGGCGTATTTCACCGACACGCTGTTATACTATGTAGCTCAATTAATGCCAAACTGTTGGCCTGATTTATTTCTTAACTCACAGACGCGCCGCTGCCGACGCCGCAACCGCAGCCGCATCGCGATAATCGCCGATCCGTATACGGCTACGTGTTCGCCATAAGTGCGTGCAGCGCTTACGGTGAATCACTGGTATGCGGTCTATGCGGTAAACAGATTAAACTGCCGTTTCTGCCACATTAAAATACACCTCGGACCGAACCCCCTCTTACCTGCGTGCCGTTTCCCTTGTGTCACCGGTTTTATACGAAGATTAGCCAGGAAGATATCCCTTGCTCTGACGCGAGTAATAGTCGATTGTGGTGTCCTCGCGGGACAGACCGAGGAAACGAACGGAACTAGCTCGGTGCTAGAGGCTCTCGCTATTTATTGTTTGCTAAAACTTCCACTGTGACCGATATACCGAACGGTTCCTGTGCGTAAGTCCCTACCCCCTCCGCCCCTATCGTTTATTGTTTGCTAAACATTTTACCGCGGGCAATGTTAACGTTATTTCTTGTATTTACATAACTCGTCGGTACACCTAATAACGGACCCTGGCTACGTTTGCGCCGCGTATAATGTCGTGCGACGCGGCGGAAGCTATTAGTTTGCCGCACGGGGAACGTTGTTTTTCCAATTAAACTTCAAAGGCGTGTAACTTTCCCGCAATTCGTGGAGGGGTGTCCTTTCTTTTTTCTTTCCTTTTTCGAGAGGGTTCACTGGACCCGTTATTTCGTCGTGTATTGATGAAAGTGGTCGGAGGTCGACCGATGTTTGAATGTGGCAGGGTGAGATTGACGTTAGAAGGGCGCAGGGTGTTTGGAATGACGGTATTGAATAAAATATAATTACGGGGTGTATTGATTAGAATGTGACATTGAAATTTGTTTTCACGCTGAAGGTGGAGAAACTTTTGACTTTTGAATGTTGAATAACACTTTTAATGGGTGGTATTACATTGAATAGTAACACAAATTAATGACACCTCTTAGAAAACCCTTAAAAGATACTATTTTCAAATTTGTATCTTCATAAAATAAAAAATATATAATTAATTCCTACTTTTCAATCAACGCCTAGACAAGCATTTCATTAAAATAAAAACTCAATGATCAGACAGGTAAATTAAAAGGAACGTCGGGTACTTGTTTTTCTAATCATATTTACTAGTTTTTCAACATTTCCTAGCAAACAAGTTTACTGCAAAACAGTCTTCCTGAGTTCGTTTTAATTCGAGGCTTTCTTTGAGTCGCGTGTGCGTCTCCAATCACGGCTTCAATTATCTGAATTAAATTACGCTGCACACGAGACATTTTTCTCCGTTCCATCGCACTTCGTTCTCAGTAATAAAGTCCTTACTGTTCCGCGAAACGGCCTTCGTACCTTGCATTCATTACACGTTGCATGCACGGCTTCGCGTTAAGACGGATAGCCTTTTGCGTTCCGTGTCGCGGTACGACAATGCAGAAAAGTGGTATCATAATTAAAGCGTCCGCGAAATTCGAACCTTCGAATACCTGTGGCCCCGGTGGAAGGAGCTTCGCTTACCGAGGATTCACGGAATGAGACAACGGTACCAAGGAAATCGGTTGCTGCGCCGAAAGGGGCGACGCTGCGTCGCATTAATTGTCATTGCCTTGGCAATCCAGGCGTCATTGTTCGAATTATTCGGTGGTTGACAGCCAGACTTCAGTGCACAGGTGTCGAGTAAGACGAGAAAGCGAAAGACTTGAATTCTCGGAAGGCAGAGTAGACCAATGATAACAATGCAGGTCTTATAGCTGGTTATTGCATTACTATGGACTTGTGAAATTGTTCGTATACCTGAAGTTTACCTTTTGAAATTATATTGTCAGGTAATTGGAAGGAGGTGGCGTTTGATTTGTTTGTTCTTGGACACCTAGGAATTCATTGAAAAATAAATAAATAAATTCGTTCTGGAGAGTTGACAATTAGGTTTCAAGTGATAAATTATTCTCTTTCTTTAACTAAAATATTTCATTTTTATCCTAGTTCCCTATTATTCACGTATTTTTGTATCCACTAATATTTCCATTGATTATTTTTATCATCCACGATTACATCCTTGAAAATTCGTGTTTAAAAATCCACCTGTCCACTTGCATAATGTAAAGAAACACTTTGCCCTCTGTTCAGTTGGAACTTGGGCCAATCCAACGCAAGCTGAAGAGTTACGGAATGTAATTGTATGCATTTGCTAAACTAATTTTCACAGGGAACCACTTGGTGCGGATTGTAATATTCTTAAAACCGCACGCACAAACATACCAGCGGCAGTTAACCTTTTCCACCGACTGTAACGGGGTGCAATCACCGTAACTGCACCGAAGCATTTCCACCGTTTCCACAAGCGATGTCAGTCACAGATGCAGTTACGCTGCGACGTCTTTCACGGTGAATGCATAGACGCGTCTCTCACGTGATAATAACTCACGAGTGACAGCGTTACCTATCCACCTAACAATCTCCTGTTCTGCCTGAAATTAATTTAATTTGCAGGCGATGAACCCCGATTTTCGAAGCTGCGATCGTTTTCCTCTTGTCTATTTACGCGATTACATAGCGTTTTCCAAACCAGGGAATATGATTCCATGTTTTAAATAATATGTTTCTGGGGGTTGTTCGGTAGAAGGTGGTCTTTGGAAGCGGGATATTAAATGTTAATAGAAACTGATCTTTCTTTTTGCCTCCAATATATGTGGTATTTTTAAGACAGTTTTCCAAGAGAGGTTTTAGGCATTATTCATGGTTTAATAATCAACTATATTTGTAAGTCGTGTTGGGCACTTGGACGACATTGCCTTTCACGTTTAGTTGTCTGAAAATCGATGTAAAAGTCAGATGTACAATAGACTTTATGTCTATTGAAGAAATTCATGTAATTTAAATGATAGGTTTGATGTTTCCAAATCAATGTTTTATTATAAATATGTACATGTATATATTTATAATGAAAAATTTATTTGGCAACAGGACATCTACCATTTAATTTAGACAAACTTCTTCAATGAACATAGAAGAAACAAATACTTATGGGACTGACTGTATATCACACCATTCGTGGTTTAACAAAAGACAAAATCTTAAACCTGGAAAACTCTGTATCAATTACGATGATAATTGCCGAAGTATCCAATAAATAGAATAAATTATTGTCCAATCTCTAGGATCTAAAAGTATCCAAAATTACATTTAAAGCTCCACCCGACTAATAACACGCTCCCCCAAAATTTATTCAGTTACCCACCATGGTAACTAAAAATCCACCAAACATTGCTATCTATAAAAATCTCTCACAATTCCGTATAATCGCAAGCGTGGAGCCCTTTTACCTACAGTTCTTCCCGTGCCGGTCCACACGCCCATCCTAATCGGTTTAAAGCGAACAAATTAGCGAAACAAATCGAAAACCCTTATCCCTAGGAATAAGTACGCGGATCACGTAATCCGAGGGACGATCCCCCAGCCCGAATGATACACACATCAGCGGTAAAGGAGGATCGATCGTAATTCGTATCGGGGGCCAAAACAACAAATACTTTACACGTTAGCGGTATTGTGTCGGGGCACCGATACGATTGGTCTTTAATCTAGATCAGAAATCTCCCCCCTCGCCCTTCCGCGAGTCCGCGTTCTCTAAAAACACTTCCCCCCTCGCGGTCGGGGCAAGGCGAGCTGCGTGGGAAATCGCGGGCGGCCGGTAATTTCTCTGGCCTGATTCTGCCGACGGTGCGGATTATCTACGGTAACCAGCTTTGAATTATATATAGATATATTATACTCGACCGTATAATATATATACACATACACACACCGCGAAACACTGATCGGCCAGGCGCATTGGCAAGATTCGACGACGTACGTGTGGTCGAAACCTTGGTGATCCGCGCATTCGTTTGGATACTTTTCGAACGAGGGGATATCATCGCGATTGTTTCTGTAAATTTCTACGCTCTTTGAATTATTGAAAATTTGTTTAAATGGAGGATCTTCCAAAGGGGACTTTAAAATTTTGTTTTCCTAGGTACGCATGTCATGGAACATACTCATATACGTTGGATAAAATCGGATATATTCCACACGATTTCTGGTTTAATAAAGGTCTTTTCGTTAAATCGTTGAAGCTCTGTTATCGTTGAAAGTAGAATATAATAATTTGAAATTTATTTTCAAATAAATTTGTATTTCAAATAAATTGGTGGTTGTAGTAGGTCCAATCGTGTTACTGCTGATTACCAGTGAAAATTTGTTTAAAGAATTTTGCAAAGAGCGCTTTAAAATTTTTGTATAATAATACTGTGTAAATATAAAATAATTTTAAATATGAGTCTCGATACTCTAATGTGTATTGTCTAATAAAAAATCGCCCCTCGTATAAGCTTTGTAACTCCAAGATAGAAGAAATGCAAACGAATTCGTGAGTCACCGTGCATAGAACAAGCAGGAAAGAATTATCGTAGCGGGCCGTGGCAGCATTTACAAATGTCAACCGTTCCGAATGATTCTAATAATGCCATTACGACGGCCAGGCGCGGCCGATTTAGCGAAATTATTCTTCACGATTCAAGCGGCTCGGTGGGCAACAATAACGCGAATTGAAATTTATTCGACACGCTCGGATAATTTATATAAATCAGGCCGCGTTATAAATTTCACGTATGCTCCGTGACCCGAACAATCACTGTTTTCGATTCCGTTAATTTATTAATTAATTACAAGAGAATGTTCCGCAAATGCGGCGATAATATTGTCAAAGCGATTGGTATACATTCTATCTGTCCACGCGTTGTAATCAAAACCTATGTTGGATTGTACTATTTAAAATTATTTTAACAACAAAATAGCATCAGAGATGAAGCAGCTCGGTTCCAAGTGCCCAATTATTTTGGGATAGATACACCGAGTAAATTTTCCAAGAAATGTGCACCACGAATAAAGGTACCACGTTCGAAATGGAGAAGGCAGTTTATGCACAGTCTTTGACGATTTTTCGTCGGTTCTATCTGAAGCACTTTTTCGAGAAAACTCGCCCAGTATGGAAGGTCACGATCTCGACCGACCAGGGGATTGGTATCCCGCTGTTGCTGCACGCTCGAGAAGGTGTCTCGTATCTACGTCCATCGCTAAACAGCCCGAGCGTGAAATCAGACCAGTGATCTCCGTCCCTGTCTTCCTTTATCCTTTCCCTGTCCTTACTCTTTCCCGTCGGTTTACTTTCTCCCTCGCTCCTATGCGGCTCCCTCTTTAATTTTCACTGGAAACCCGGAACGACCGAAATTATCCGTACGAAGAAGATTCCAAACGTGATCTTGGTCGAAAGTCGTATTTCAGAGGCCAAATCTTCTGGCCGTTCTGTACATTCAAATGCCGTGGACTTTCGGGAAACACCGAGCGCGGGCCAATTTTCGTTTCACCGTGAAATGCGCCCTCGTCTTAAGGAATACGATTTGTATTTCCGTAAAGGGTTGATCAAAATTCCAACTAAGTAGAAAGCTATTAGAGTGTTAAATTGAGGTATCAATTTTCTTCTTTATTACCAGCTGGTTACGGTGTAACATTAATAAGATGAGGACTACGTTGATTATTTAAGGGACCAACGCAGTCTCTTCAAACGTCATCAAGCCCTCCAATAACACAGCTATGGGCAAACAATTCCCCAGCTAGCTGGTTCAGCTGGATCTCTTTCTTAGTGCCACGCATTGTACGGTCAAACTCACGCATACCAGGGCAAACCTATCCAAACCACCGCAAATGACCACAGAGTGATCGAAGAACCCCCAAGGAGCCGTCCAGGCGAGAAATCATCCGGGAATTATAGCGAGGGCGTTGCCTCGCGGCATCGCAACGTTTCACCTTAAGCAGGATTTATAAAAAAGCATCACATCTCCACGGAGCCGAGCCGTATGACGAGCAGCGTCACGTTTGCGGCAAACGACGCACATGGCGCAGCTGGAGTCTCTGCATAGAGACTCTACGTGCCTTCTATCGCGGCATATGCGTTGCACCGTATCCACGGCGTCCCTCACCCTCTTGGACCTTCGTACACCTTTGCTTCTCTGTCCCTCGCACACCCCCGCGGTGAAGCCACGTAATATTCTTCGGATCCTCTGGAACTGCCGAACGGGCAAATGGGACACGTCCGCGGACGCGTAGCCCGCAATTGTCGCGGTTGTAGCTGGCATCCAACTGCGTTTGCACGCTCGGCCGCGCGCGCGTGCACACGGTCGTCTAAGTGTCGCGTGTGTACACGGCCGTCAATGCCGGCGCACGTAGACGGAAAGTATCTCTGCGGGCAGTCACGCTCCGTGACAGGATGGGCTTTCCGAGTAACCCGAGGATTGGGATTCCATCGATGGCCCTTTGAGCAGCGATGAGCCGATCAATCCTTCTGAAAGCCTCGCGCGGCCCAAAGCAGTGTATCGAGGCGTACGAGCGTTCTGTACGCGAGGAACGAAAACGAAGCATTTGAGAAGAATAACTTGGACACTTTTAAGCACTTGATAGACACGTTAATTGATGTCAAAGATAGCTCAGGTCTGAAGAAATGGTCCTAGACCTAGATGTGGAGACCTTGACGCGAGGGACCTAAAAGCAGGAATGTTGAGAAGTTATTTTTCTTTTAATGTGAAAGTTGAAAAATATATTTTCTTTTAGGAGGAATTTTGGCTCTTGATGTTGGTCCTTTGAATACAAAATTATACTGTATAGAATTCATACTGAAGGTGGCTGTCAGACCATCCAGAAGACAATTTGTTTCCTTGAACCGATGAATGAAGTCTTGAAAGTGAAAGATACAGTCGATACCTACATTTGAACACGAATACTTCTCAATCTTTAGCACATAAAGGAAGTATTAGCATGTACCATGGTACACAAGCGTGACACTTAGCAAGAGAAGAGGCTTTTCAATCTGATTGTCATCGCTGCAAGGATTTAGCGTCTCTAATTGGATACTATAAAGGGAGATTATTGGTCTCAAAATGAAATCGTCCTATTGTGTTGTGATGGATATAGACATTAGAGTAAAGGTTCCAAAGAAAAACTTGCATACATATTGATCGACAGGCTTAGAGGCTTCTATGGACTAGCAAGTAAGTGTAATTGAACACACGTGGCTGATAAGAGAGTAAATCTATGTGGACAACGTATTTATGTTGGAAATTTATAGTACATGAAAGTGTGGAAAATTGAAAACCCTTTGCAAGGTAGGAAAACCCATAAACCAGTTCCTCTACCAAGATAAACTACCAAAAATACGTAAAATTGTTATTATTAAAAGGAGAATAACTTCTACGGAATGTAAACTTAGATCAAGTATGTATTGGGTAGTCCAGAAAGTTTGTGCCAATTTTTAAGAAAAACCCGAAGGCACATTTGCATTTTGATATATATTTATTGAATTACATAGATACCATCTTGATCCACAACCTTTCCACATTTTAAGGGATGCATACATGTTACTTGTTTTCAACCATTCCGATAAATTCAGACCTGTATCACCTACCAAAAATCGACATGAACTTTCTAGACAACCCAATACAAACGACGGCGTATTCCAGTGTGCCTAATTCAACTGATAAGCATTAATCAATTCGAGGCCCTTTCAGTCCTATGGAACGACTCGCGTCTATTCAGGACTGTCGCCATTCGCGCAGGCCAGCGTCACACAGATCATCCAATCAGCGTTAAAAGTTCGTCACCGTTAAACTCCGAAACCGTGTCTCTCCAGCGGTCGATCTTATCGCGGTATCAACTCCTTCATCGTTTCTGTGAACGTATATCCATACAGAAAGCGTACTAGATGCGAAACGGGGAATGTTTACGAGGCAAAGAGAGAAAGTCTCTCTCTTCCTCCCGCTGCGTGAGCTCTCGGTCCAACGACGGGGAGGAACGAGAGTAAGGCAGGGTAGATAACCCTGCATCCTAGTGCTAAGATAACCCGACTTGACCCGCGGGTCCTCCTTGCTGAATAATTACGGGGAAGCCTCCTATTCCCGTCCTCTTCCCCCTAACTGTCCCAACCTTTCCGTTTCTCCGCTCTATCTCCCTCTCTGTCGTTCCAACAGGCGTCCTTCTCACCCCCTCGTCTCCGTTTCGTCCTCTCTGTCCGTCTTGCCGGTGCATAGAAGCAGCGGGAGACCTGAACCTGGTGGCTCTTAGCGATGGTATCGACCTGCGGAGAGTCTTTGCCTCCCTCCTGGCCCTTCTCTTTCCAAACCGTCGATCCTCTTGCCCACCTCTTCGCCACTTGCCTAACCTCCCTCCCCACCCCTCTGCCGGCGATGCCATCCTCGCCCTCGTTTACAACCTCGCCCGTCCCCCTTGGGCATTCTAACGCCCGCCACAGCAAGGGTTGCTCCGTGACTGCTCCTTAGGGCCGCAGGATCGAAGACGAAAGAGCAGAAGGATCCGGGTGTACTGTTAGCGTTGCCCCGGCTGGTGGGAGACTGCCGGAGAAAACGAGCCAAGGCTGGGCCCAACGTGGCCCGAGCTAGGCCCGACCCAAGTCACGAACACGCACGGATGAGGATAGATCGTGTACTTGGCTCAGTCTTGCCCACCCGCCTCCAGGGGCGGATGGTTCCGTACCGCTCTCGACCTTTTCTACAAGGATGTAGATTACCGTTTACGTAGCCTTTTGTTGCACGTTCTTCTGGCGTTTCCTTATCTGCTGATTACGAGGATGATTCGTTGCCCGATCCGCGCTGTGAATGGTACCTCGTTACGTGACCGTCCGTCGCTACGGGATCACTCGGAGACACATGGACCACTTTCGTGTGGTCCTGATTGCTTTGTAAACAAAGGGCTTTCCAGAAATTGGCTTCGAGAGTTTGATTTCTATTAACACTTAGATAACGTCGGTGGTTTGGACCTGACTTAATGGCAAGTTGTTTAGAAAAAGTTCCAAAAAGTACTCCAAGGACTACGCAATGTCGTCTCCCTTCAAGAGTAATATCTATTTCCCTCAAACCCTTAAACTATATTTCGTATAACCTAATCCCCTTCACGAAGTCAAACTTTGCGATTCCCCTGCGTATCTTTTACAATGATCAACCATCTCCCCAAAACGATCGATTATGCCACAGTAGAAAAATAGCATTCATTTCCAGAAAATCCGGCCCCATGATAAATCTGCGGCTCGCTAATTGTATAGTACACGGCTTAGATAAATCCTGCTTAACATCTCGCCAGCATCCCACGCCGTATCCAAATTTTACACTTGGCCCTCGCTGCAACTCCCTCGGATACATGATAAATTAACCCTTTGGAAGTTGCATGCCCTGCGCATTATACGGAAACAGTAATTCGAAATTTACATTCTCGAAAACCGTAACGCGAATGTACGGTTGGTGGAACAAGGATTCCGTCCACACACGTGCTTCGACCATCACGTGAACAAGTTTCACCATTGTAACAGAGAACCGCACGCCCGGTAACAGACACGATCAACGGGGATCCAAAGCGGACGGGCAAATTAATGCACTCTCAAAGAAGATGGGCATGCATTTGATTCGACCATTGGTTGAATTGCTATTAAAATGTGGCAGATGTAGGACGAAAATATGTTCACTGATGAAACGAAGTGAATGGACCTCCAACATGTGACTTCTGTTTAGGTCAGGATGATGGTGACAACAATTTCACGGATTATCGTGTCAAACTCGTGGGGACACTGTTTCATGCTTTATTCAATTCAATTCCATGTAAAATATTTCTGCATTTAATTTAAAAACGTGTCTTTAAGACTAGTTATTTCTTCCATCACGGTAAAAATAATTACAAATAAACGTCGGTAGGTTTAGTGTTAATTTCTACTTGAGTCACCAGATGATCATCTTCTTTGACTACTCAGTTGATGTTCGTCTTGATTTATAATTCCAGCTATCAAATTTGTAACTTTCCTCACTGATAATGCTTCATCTAAAATCCCAACCATCGAGAACTATTTAAATACAGTACGCCTGAGGTAGTTCTTCTTCTATATGCGAATCTTCTTAGTGACCAAAACTTGTATGCTTTGATAATGCCATCAATCACGAGGGCAGCAACAGATTTTCTCGACGAGGAACAGAAATATAATGAGATCTATATATTTCCTTCCAATTTCACAGAACTTATGACAAGATTAGGTGCACAAGTTCCCGAGGACACACGCGTAAGTCGTGTGGGTGGCACACGCGCGCATTAACACACGCTAGATTCATCCCCTAATGCTTGCACACGCGAGAGCTCGGTATGTGCGCGTTAAACCGCGTTTCACCCTCTGGGCTCCCTTCATCCTCCGCCGCGCGCGCATCAGCCCTACTCGTGAACTTCCGGTCCTCGACCCTTTCACCCTTTTCATACTCGTGTCCTCTCGCATCCTCCAAATCCGCCCCTCGCCACCTGCCATCCCGCTGTTCCTCTTATCCTTCCATTAACGGTGTAAACCCAGGCCCGTAACGCATCCTTAAAAATCGTCCGCAGCATATTTAATGTTTGCACTTTGACGCTTCGTCGTAAAGCTTCTTTCGGGATCTAACGGGACTCTCCATTAGTGCTTAATTACATGGTACTCCTTTTTCCCCCCTTCTTCTTTTATCCTTTTCTTTTCTTCTTCTTCTTCTTCTTTTTTTTTTTTTTTGCTCCACGGAAACATAATGCCTCGTGAATATTCAAACTCGGAAGTTTAGTAATACCGCGGCGACAGCGGCTGGCGACGATCGTGTATTTGTGTGTTGCACGTTGTAAGCGATACAGGGAAGTGGGTATCCGGTTTCGGAATGTTCGCTCAACACGTAGGGTGAAGTTGTCGTTACACGAGTGGTAGGGTAGAATGGATTTGACTCCGATCGAAAAGATAAATGTAATGCACGCCTCGATCCGTTGATGCGTCGGGTAACGGACGGGAGCCTCCACTAATTGAAGGGGTGAAATATTGTTCGAGGGTGGAGGAAATCCTTGAGCTTGCGTCATTGAATTCGTTGAGTTGTAATAGATGAAATTTATTTAGCTTGTGAAATGAATTTTTTAGGTGTATCGGTGTTACATTCGAGGAAAGAACAATGACGGTAAACCTCAGAATGTTTCCTTCGTTAATTAAGTTTACGTTTCTTAACTGGCCCAGATACAACGCGCATTGATAAGGGAAAATATCCCACCCGTTTTCATAACAATGCTCGTCCACTCTCATTTCACAAAATAAAGCTCGAATAAACTCAAACATTCTTCCACCATTTATCATTTTTTTTTCTGCCTCATAAACGACTTTTCGGGGAAGGGAAACCATTTTATCATTCGAGAATCTTGCGAGTAAGTTTTTGTAGAATCCATAAAACGTAGTATATCACAGAGCTGACACAATCTTCATTCAAGTGAAGAAGAAATAAGAAATAATTTCTATCTCGATTCGAAGAATACTTTGATTTCTCGTGAATTCGACCACTTTCCCTTCAATGATAGTCGTTAAAACGACGCATTCGCTTAGAAATCCTCGCGCTTGAAAAACTTTTAATCCTCCACGATTTATAATTTACTATGTCGCCATTGATAGCACTTGGTCCCTTTTCGCCAGCAATAATCGATGCTCGAAGTTCGCGAGAATCTCATTTGCGTCTGCATTCCTCCTCGAAGGGAACTCCACGGATAATGAAAGTCAAAGGCAGGTAGAAGTACGAAAGGAGAAGACGAAGGATAATACTTTCGTGATGCCTGGGTCATCAAGACCGAAGGCAAACAGGGATCAGTTCTCGATCGCGATGGATAGTGCCTTCGTGAACATTTCCAGCTGGGGTCATCATAACGAGGTCTCGTGTCACGCGCTTGGCTCGCTGTAGGAGGAGAAAGAACAGAGAGAGACGGAGGGAGGGGACAGTAGAAGACGCTGAAGACGATGGGAACCAGAAGGAAGAGAGACGAAAATACTCCGCGAAGTACATACATAAGTACTTATAATGAGATCCCATAAGATTGCGATGAACGAATAAAACGAGTGGGGTCATTTACGCAAAATATATACATACGTTTAGTTAACAAGTTCAATTGGCCTTGCAAATTATACGCCTATGACGGAGTAGGGGAAACTGGTGCTCCCCGGGCGACTGCAAAGAGCAGTACTTATTTCATGAAACGTCAGCAAACCTCCTATTAACGGACCTCTTACCTCGCGAAAAATAACCATTAAGCATGTACTTGAAATAATACGTTGAGGAAAGTGTCTTATTATTGGAGCAGTAATGTTCAGGTTCTAAGCTTTCGCCAACTGGTTGGTCAAGTCTATACGCTCAATTGACTTTGGAAAATTCTACAAATGCCATTTACTATGATCGATAAAAAGTATGCTGTGATTGATACTATTATTATTTTTATATGACATTTTATTACATTAACGCGTTGACTACCCAGGTAAATATTCTTGTGAATTTCTACTAGGATTAAATATTATTTAGACTATCGGAGACCACGTAATCAAACATTTATCGTGGTATTCATTTTTGTAACTTCATCGAAATTCATGAATTTTATTTAAGCTTATTTCCTTTGATGCCTAACTTTCAAAATTCATTTGTTTGGTTCTTCAGTGAAAACCACTGTCGGCCATATATGAATGACTCCGAACTAGCCCATCCAATAATCGAGTCTCACTAATATTTCATTCGAAACTACATCATGTTCACTGCCCACCCTCTCAGCGAAATATCCTGTAACCATAACTCAACGGCTCAAAAACCGCATTCGTATCGAGAGTGACAAAAGAATATTTCCCCAAAATTATGTTACCACACTTACTAAAGTTTCTAAGGTCGCAGTGGCGATAGTCCTGCAACGTCTGCTCGCAGAAAAACCAAAGGGATCGAAGGAGGCCTCGGTCCCATCGCTACTGTCAGACGTCCGTCCGTGTACATCGTAGCAAACGGATCTGTTTATGCGCGTGTGTATGTAAACGATAAACAAAGCGGATTCGGAGCGGGCGTATGCATATCCGTATGGAAAGGAGTTCCCGTATCTCACCGGTCAAAGCCACTTAATTGACACGCGGCGCGTCCCTAACACGCGGCGACCTCCCATCCGGTGACTGCGACTCTCCCTTTTTCTCGTATGACCTTCTCCCTCGCGCCCTACGGCAAGGTATGGCCGCCTCTCTTTCTTTCAGGCTTCTTGTGGCGCGCGCGGAATCACGAATCTCCATCTGTCGCAGCGATACACACCGGCCGCCAATTCCTCGTCGGTCCAATCATGGAAATGGAAATACTTGGTACGCGTGCATACAGCCTCGCGCTACCGACGACACACGCCCGACGGCATAATTAACGGCTCGCCGCCGGTAGATATTGCTTTTTTGACTGCAACGCGACCGTGGCCCGGCAAGATTCTTTGAGATGAAAGCTGAAATTAACGAGAAACCGTGTATCGGCTGCGACGCTGACGGCGTCAAGCGACTTCGAACGCAATTATGGCGCGTTTACATATAGAGAAGTGAAGAAGGATCCCCTGATTTTGTTTGCAAGAAGATGGCCAAGGAGCAGCGTCCTTTCGAAGGAAGACTTCGACACCTCGAGGGTCAATATATTAGAGGCTCTCGTATGATAGGTCTGATTGTGTCCTTTGGATACTCCTGAAGAGTAACACCCTTTAAGCTTAGGCTCGGTTTGTATGAACCTCGAAGAGAGGAACACTTTCTCCAAATCAGGTCTCTTGGACAGAAATGACCCTCAAACTTTAGGAGGTATAACCACTATTCTTCGACTGATGTACTCCTCTATATGTACATGAATCAAATAACACAGAGAGCATTACTTATTGTGATCACCACCCACGAAGGATCCGCTTTTCTTCTAACTTACCTATTATTCTAAGTCTAAACCCGAGGTGATTAATTTTTTTTGAGAATCGTCTTTTTAAATTTAAAAGCACGTTACAGTTGAATATTCAGGGAAGTTAGACGTCAGAGACTCGTCAGAGTTAGTTAAAACAGATGACATCACGCCACCCATAACGAATAGTAAAATAAGTAGAAACGGAGAGTCATGAACAGACACGTCCATTTATATTCCCAATTTCGATAGAAGCAACGCCGATTTCAATATATACACGATGCGAGCAGACGAAATACCAAATAATAATTTACAACACTCAAGTTAAAAATGATTTGGTCTGTGTATATACTTCATTGTACAGAGAGAAATATGAAAATATGTTTACATACATATGTTACATATATGTACATGTTTATGTACAGACAGTATTTTAACAGAAAATGTTAAATTCCTACAACAGAACGTTCACATCACAAACCGTTCATATAATGGGTGTTTCCATGGCAAAGTTTCTACGTGCTATGATACAATACCGTTAGAAATCAGCAAGCCCATACTGCGCTAATACTTTCGATTAAGCGTATATCGTTGCAAGAAACTTCGACGCACGCTCTGAAACGAGCCGTGAAAGTCGAACGACGTTACGAAGTTAAATTCCAAAGCAGGCTCGTGATCCATTGAATTATCCCGCTGATTATCGTCGAATCGACGCTGGCCACGAAGGAATAGTTAGTTCGAGCGCCGTGGACGTGCAACCGAAGAAATTGCATCGCCCGTAAAGGTATCCCCGTGCCGCGACGAAACGATTTGCCTTATAAGTGACAGCACGTGAATGTGTGCCTCGTACGTGGTACCTTTTAAGTGCGTTCCGTGCAGACCCTTTGAACGGTACGAAAGTCGAGATTCTACACGCAAATTCTGATTACGTATGCGCGCGAAACTAACTGCGACGCACGTACCAGGATGGACTTTCGCCTTTTCCCATGGTGCTCGTTAGCCATTATCTACGCGACATTCTCACGGATGTGGGGAACCCTGATAAAGATTCGCTATCGCGCCTAAATTCCTGCGGAAAACTCGAAGGAACACGGTGGAAAATTAACCGAGTTCGATGTCAGTAGGACTAGAATTTTGGAAGAGGTGAAAAATAATATTCAGGGGTGAGACGAAAATCTTCATGCTTTGAGAAGATTGACGATATGAAGAGAAAAATTAAGCATTCTTATGGTCACTTTAGATATATGTATACACTGCTGATAAAATATGAAGAGGTTCAAATTTGTTAAGTGTTAATCTCAATACAATATTAATGTGATGAATCTTGAATATTTTTCATTTTACTAGAAACAAGAACTTTTCTCCAAGCCCATTCGAGATCTACATTTCCATGTTACCTTGAATCAGGTGTGGGAATACCCTAACTGTTGATGACGCACCTTTATACTATTACAAAGAAACTAAAGAGAGTATTTACCAAAACTCAAACACAATCCATCCACCGTACAATTAGAATGTATTCACTTAATCACTGCTTCCCTAACTAATAACACCTAATAATTTATAATTTCCCGAGGGCCCCCAGTCATATCAACAAGGAAACCGCAAATATCGCGGACAATAACAATATTTGAGGGCGTTCTCACGGGTGCTCGTGATAGCCGGGGACGAACACTTCCGAAAACAAATCGAGCGTATCAAATCCCGGCGAGTAATCGCTCGAATCGATACCGGCTATTTACCTGTGACAACCGTGGAACCATCGACAGGTTCTCCCCCAGAGATCGATTTACGTCCGAGCGGTCCCTTCCCCGTCGTCCAGGGAGGATCGGCTCGCAATGACGCGGAAGACGCGAATTTCACGTGGCAGTTTCACGGTATCGGACGGACCTTTCGGTTCGCTTGAATCCCTCGACCGGAGGGGGACGAGCAGAGGAGGGAAGGTGAAGGGTTATACGAAGAACTGATGGTATATAGGCTTCTTACTTGGTATCGAAGAAAAAGAAGATCACGTGAAAGACGAAGGAGTAGGATGAAGAAGGGGAGCTAGAAGAAGAAGTCGAAGAAGAAGAAGAAGAAGAAGGAGAAGAAGACAACGATGGAGAGGACTCGGAGAGCCAGCAGGTAGGTGGGTAGGTAGGTAAGCAAGCGAGCGGTCAAGCAAGAGGAACTTAGAGGAACGAGGGAAGGGAGGGATTGGGAGGGAAAACGAAGGAGGGGATAGTTTGCTCTGGATTCCAAGCGTGACCCCGTGCTGACCTGGCGAGAACATCTCCGCGCATCTTTCTTTCGCCCTCGCAAACACACTTACACGTACACGAACGCGTACACGGACTACGCGGCCACGAGGTTCTCTCCGTGGCTGTGTACGTACACGCGTACTGTATTTCTCTCTCCATTTGCCCTCTGCAATTATATGTCCCCCCCCTTGCCATCTCCCCCGCGAGCGTAGGTACCACGGGCTATCTTATCTCACACTCTGTACGTAAGTACAGCTACGTACGTGGTTGCAAGAAATACACGAACGTGAGTTACTTCGTGCAAATATGTGCTCGCTACGCAGTCGTCCGTATTCGTGTGTCCATCCGCGGAGAACGAAGGAGAACGGTTCGCCTCCGTCCCAGGTCGATATCACGTCGTGGTGGTTACCGTCAGCCTTTAATTGACTGTAATTTCTGCTCCGAAGAGATACTTTTAACGGAGTCGAATGCATCCCCATACGCGATACCGATCTATAGTAATGTGAGTGACTTTAACATTCGGACATTTTGCAATTTTTTCCTTGTATCGATGCCAAGAAACAATAGTATAACTCTGAAATACAGTACATAAGGTTATATCGTATGTACAGATAGATCTCTTATCAATTCGTAATGTTCTAATCAACACGATGACGTATAATAATAAATTTGTATATCGAAATGTAAGTAAGTTAAGTAGGAACTGGTGTATTCGGCTCCAAAGCGACTGAGAAATAATCCCTTCGATTATTCATAACGAACATAGCTACGAGTAACTGTGTACCAACAGCAAAACTACCAACACATTCGTCTCTGCGTATTTACCCATTAGTCACGAAGAGATACGGTATTCCTTCTTCATGGTCGATATCCTGCGTTCTGTATTACACCTTTCCTGGCGAACGGTTTTCCGAGGAGTTATTTCTTGATCCCACATCTGAAACATAAACAAAGAAAGAATTACATTAATATCAGTCCAACTTACTGAATTAATAATCTCGATGCTACGAGAATCGCAAATATTGAACATAAGTGATAGATATCGATATTATAGCTTTCTTCGTCCAAACGTGGATAAACTGTAAATCAAAGAAGCGGACCCCTTCTTTACGAAACGTTAATAAAAAATTTCACAAGACTTGCTTTGGTTCTCGAAGCTCGGGTTCTCAATTCCCCAGACGACACATGCAACGCTACCTTAAATCTTGATTACAAGCCGCGGTGCCCTGGCAACAGAGACGTTATAATCGTGTGTCGGTTAATTTATGGCCCGCCCAAAATATCGATCCACGCCTCGACAGTCATTCGCGATCCGTACACCTGCCCTGAGAAAAGTAAGACACTGACTCTCGAGGGTCGATATGACGACCCACGGTGGGTAGTAAGACTTTAATTGACTATAATTTGCATGCGAATAAGATACCACGAGATTGTAAACAGCCGAGCCAACTCGACGAACTTCGAGAAAAGCATACTCTAAGTCTAAGAGGTCGGCGACCCCGAATACCGCTCAGATATCGTAACTGACATCAGACAAGGATAACCTTAACCCTGAATATCGCTCGTTTACTTCCGTAGTCGGTGTGTGGCATAATCGACCATCTGGTACGCCGAATTTAAACGCAAAGTACTTTAGACGAGCACCCAACGCTTTCTGAACACGAAGGATGCGCTTTCCTTCTAGCCTACCTATTATTCTAAGTCTAAACCCGAGTTGATCAACTTCTTTTGAGAATTGTCTTTTTAAATTTAAATGCACGTTATAGTTGAATAGTCAGAGAAGGTTTCACTCGTCAGAGTCAGTTAAAACAGATGACATCATGCCACGCATAACGAACAGTAAAATAAGTAGAAACGGACAGTCATGAACAGACACGTCCATTTATATTCCCAATTTCGATAGAAGCAACGCCGATTTCAATACATTCACGATGCGATCAGACGAAAGACCAAATGATAATTTACAACACGCAAGTTAAACATGATTTGGCCACGTCCTTTACTGTGGTCCCTAATCGCCGAAAACGATTGTACCAAACGCGCGCTGTATGTATCGAGACTGTTCACATCTCGTTCATCGATCGATCGTTCACGCACGCAACGGAAATTTGCGAAAAGCACTCGTAAAATTAAAACGCGACGTCCGCGATAATACAACTTCCGCTGGGGAACCTGATACGCGGCAATAATTCAGCTGGCGGCGATCATTTCTCAACGTTTTCCGCGTCCCGGTCGAAGTGGAGGTGATAAGTCAACGACAACGATTTTTAGAAGCGCTGTTAGAAAGTCGAGAAAAGTCGGGACGATAATATATTCCGATACCGCGTAAACGCGTGGGGCGGCGAACGTGGACTGTTACCAGTGAGTGTATACTTTCGCTGAAGTAAACAGTGGATGCGCATTTTATCTTTTAATTATTAGGGGGGCCAGAAAGTAATATCGTTTCTTTTACATTAAATTCAAACAAATAAATTTATGAAAGTTATTATTTTCAATCAATTATGTAATCGCCGTCGTTACCAACAACCTTTTAATCTTATAAAAATCTTGTCTTGATAGAAATTCTGTTCTCCTAATATATATGTTTGTATTTAGTTCGTTGATGTTAATGCTCGATTATAGAAGGGTTTATTGGCGACAGTGCTTTTCACTGAAGAACTAAAACAATGAATTCTGAAATTTAAGTGTCATAGAAAATCAATTTAAATGAAATACTTGAACTTTGATGAAGTTACAAATCAGAATACCACAATAAATGTTTCATTAGGCAGTTTCCAATAATCTGTAAACAAAATTTAATCACAGTAGAAATTTTCAATAGTATTAGTCTGGCAGTGAACGTGTTAAGATGAATGTAGAGAAAAGACTTGATCCAACTACAATACTGTTTTTAGCTCATGTATTAAAAACTAATTTCCTGACAGAAGAGGAAGTGTTGATTTAACTCAATTTTTTCATATAAAGGAACTTTTAGCGAATTCAGGGCTTCAGGACTTTGTTTAAGTATAGTCATGTATACTTTCAGTTAAAATAAAAACACATCATGTATATTCCGCTCCATTTGAGTTTCATTAAAAAACGAAATCCTGAAGCTCCTTTTGGAGAACTCTTCGTTTCGTTACGCAGAAAGTTATGAACCGACCTAATCCTAATAGTCCACGCTACTCCAGCGAAGGTGTACATTCGCTAGTAATAGTTCACGTGCGCCAACTATTAGCTTTCACGGTAACATATCGATCAGCGAGGGAAACCGTGACGGGATGGCTCGCCATTTGTTAGGTAGCTAGGAAGACGAGGAAAAACAGAGAAGCGACCGAGTATCGTTGAAGCTCCTTAAAGAAGGTCTATTAATGTCGGCAGCATTTTTCTTGCCGCCTAATCACAGGGTGTTCTCTATGTCTGCCCTCTTTCTGTCGAGTTTTTCTCGGCGCTTCCGCTACTTTGACAGAGTCGAACAATTTCCGGACGCGACGGAACCTCCTTCGACTTCTTTTTTCGTACGCCGTATCCTGCGACCGAGGGCGCGACGATGCTTCTTGCCGGTGTGTTACAAGCCACCGATTTAACCATGATCGTCCCGCTGAAATGACCTCCCGCTTCTGCGTGCACTCGCGGATGGGCCTTCTTGCGCGAAATTGTTTAGAATTAAGGTAAATTGCCTGACGAAAAACGTGTACGAACGTATGCCGTCTCTATTTAAGACTGGACTCGCGGTAGGGACTATGGGATCGTTGGGTTTCTTGTACTTCCCACCAGAAGGCGACATCACTAGACAGTATCTGTTTGTTTGTGTATTTTCCTTTATAAGGATGCGTAATCTGTTTCACATTGATTATTGCACCTTGTTTGCTACAAATCACCAGTCTTGCACTTAACTTCTTACATTACCAGGCTGTTCAATAAGTTTTGTCGTTCGATAAAAGATAAGGCCATTAGGTTCGCGATATTATTTTTTTTAAGGGTGGCACTACTGTTTGATGAACACGTGTAAAGATTCATGTAGATCTGTCAATTTCTTAGATTACCATTACATGTCTGTTGGGGCCCACTGGCCCATCTATAGCTCGGGTACCTCGGGATCGCTAAGCCCGTACTGCAGCTAGAGTGAAACATAGCTACAGCCCCTGAGGGCAGACATTACACAGTACTTAAACATTCCTCCTTTCCTTATATGTTTCCTTATATGTTCTCGATCATCCCGTGTTCGAGTGAGCAGTTATGTGTGTCTTATAAACAATGCTTGCATTGAAAACAACAAACAGAGACCCTCGATAGCTATTTCATACCACCGATCCAACTCCAGCCCCGTCACCAATCATTGCAACGTTCCTTCCCCTTCCCGCGGCTAAATCAAAGTCGACCAGGACCCCGAGTCTCTCAACAAAGCACCTAATTACCGGAGCAACGGCGGAATTAGTTCCCCGGCTGTAGACAATGCCGCGGAACCGTGTCCAGTTAGCAAAATGTTTTCGCATGGAATTTACCTATCCCCGTGTCCCATCTGCTCTTCGAGCCGAAAAGCTCGCGGAGTTTGGGAGACGCGCGCCAACGGATGCGCGCGATTGGATCCAGGTGCGGACGTCTGGCCAGAGTCTGGACGTTTCCCCTGCTGGTATAGGTGCAGCCCGCCGGAACGGGGGCGAGGAGAGTTAACGAGCCAGCGGCCATAAAGTCTAATGCATTTGTCGTCGTTGACGATGCACGGGGCTCTCGGGCAATGTTGGCCCGCGATCGCGACGCCCGCCGCCCCGCCGCGGGGGGGCCCCCCCCCCCAAGACTGTGGAATTTACGCAGCGCTCGTAAAACCGTGGGACGGATTGACACGTCGACGGTAGTAAACATAGCCGCTTGCTACCCGCCAACAATGCAAAGTGCTGCATTACCGACTGCATCGCCGCGGTGCAGCGACGTAGACGTAAACCCTCTCCAACCCTATGTCAGTGGTTTGCCCTCGTCGACAAATCCATGTGTCCTTCCCTGTTCCACGGGACGGACACCCAAGCTCCCCCGTCGTCCTACCTTCGCGGCTCGTTGCATCTTGTCTGCCTTATCACAATTACCGTCGTCCCCTTTAATTTCCCATTTTAGCCCCGTGAAACACCGGCTGATTCGATCTCGACCCCCGTCATATCGCTCGCTTATCAACGCGACACTGACTTGGAACGTTACTTAACACTTGAAGGATATCGCTCCGTTCCAGAAGATCGGAAACCTCCAATTTTGTTATCCAAAAAGTAGTTAACCCTTTGCACTCAAGCCCTTTTCTATTGCCACGAATGCTAAGATTATATTGACGTTGAAAATGAGATCTCTAATTTGAGATTTGGGAATCAGGTCACGTTTGACTCAACGACAATCATTTAATTGGCACTTCGAATTCCAAAGAAATTAATCCTAAAGAAAACCTAGTGGTGACTGAGAGTCACCTGTCGGGTGCAAAGTGTTAATATTTAATTCAGTCCACTTGCTCAGCATTGCACCCATGGAACCATTTACAACCCTTCCCTTGTACATTTTCTTATCCTTTTATATTCCTACAATTCGATCACTAATTTCTTCTAATAACTAACTCTTCGGACATTATATTCCCCCAATTCCATTGATCTCTCTACCGTGTCGGGCGTTCGCTGCAGGATGAGAGTCGTCTAATCCAATTACCGCGCCATCAGTCTGGCGCAAAGATTTCGTTCGGCGGGGTTTAACGCGGTAATGTAGCAGAATACCTTAACGGCGTACCTCGTACGCGTTGTCAACCGAATGGCACGTCGAAACGACGGTCGTCGACGTCGGCGCGGATTGCGTGTGCGTGTCACAGTATCAGACAAAACGTACGTCCGTTCGCGTGTGAGCGCGAATATGTGGCCTCGCGTGCGTGCATAAATTCGTTTCAGTGTGCGTGCCGTGGTGTGTGGGTGATTCCCGAGTCGTGTGCGTGTATCGAAGCCGGAGTTAGGGGCAACGGAAAAGGGAGTAGGGGGACAATAACAGAGCCGCGTTTTCGGGCAACGACCCGTCGCCATCCCTTCAACCTCCGCCCTACACCCCCATTCCGTGTTCCAAACCAACCGGCAATTCACCCCTGGCCCCTTCCTTCATCTCTTTCCCTTCTTCGGTTCTTCCTCCTCACACTTCACTTGTCGAGGCATTATGGCCCTCGCACCAGAAAGAACGCCACACGTAAACGAACGAATTCTTAGGAGGATGGGGAGTGTATCCTCCCCGAATAGATTATTGGATGGAAACTTTATCCAAGTTCTGTAACCAAAGCGATGGGACAGCTAGGCGCATGATTTTCCATTTTTTTTTCTTTTTGGATTTGCATTGCTGGTAAATTCTAATTTATTGGCAGGAAAAAAATTGAACATATTGACTGCCACACTGATTCGCATGAAAGTGTCTAAAGGGTTCAAATTTTCTCTCGAGTGTAAACTATAAAATTTAACATTTGTCATATTATTTATTTTCGTGTTTTTATTAAAATTTACGAATTCTATTCAGAGTTATTTTCATTAATACCGAGCCGTATTTTCATTAATACCGAGTCGTTGAAGTTCCTTCGTGAAAAACTCTATCACCCATATATAGGTGACGCGGCGTTCAACGCGGTAATGGCCTCTCCGGGGGCTGGTTGTTCATGGTTTCCATTTTCGTGATTTTCAATCTTTGAGGATTTGCTTTAACAGCCAATCGTCGATCGTTGAAAGGAAGAGAATTTAATGGGCCTTCGGGGGTGGCTTTTTAATTATTTTACATTACTTTGGCTACGTGTCGCTAAACGAATGGATCGGTGCAATATGCGTGACTGGTAGAAAATCGGCAGTTGCATACGGTGATTTATTCAAGCCCGGCCCACTGATGAACATCAAAGCATTAACGCCGAAACTATTATTTCGCGCATGCCGCTTATAAAAATATAGTGTGAAAGGGATTTGCATGCGCCTCGTGTAAAATCTGATAGCGCCGACTTGTGCGCCAATAAAAGATCTGAAGATATAGGAGAGAGAATTCTGCGAAGGTCTAAGCATTCAGGGAAATATTCCCTTGGAAGCCTGTTACTGTAGAAACTCGTGAGGAATTATTATGGAAACTATTCTAAACATTAAGATTAACTATTATGAAAAAGAAGTTCGACAACATGGGACACCGTGTCTTGGTTGCTCTAACGTTAACGATATTTAATCGAAACATGGCAATTAAGTAAATTAAAATACAAGTTGCATGTCGGATAAAATAATATTTAGATACACGATACCGTTCGTGCTTCGAAATGCATGTTCGCGGTGGGGTTAAGGAATAAATGTAACACATTTTGGGGTGTGTAAACCGCACCGAGCGATTACATCGAACGAAACACGTGTATGGCACAATGCGAAACAGGACAGCACACCGGCCGAATACAGAGAACAATTAAATGGAAGGTAGGAACTGTTACGTGCGATACTACATATCAAGCAATATTATTTCTCTAAAACATACCGTTTGCCTTTTTTTAATCGTAACGTTTCTGAACAAGGTACGCATAAATTATTCTCACATCTCTTATCAAAGAATACATGAATCGTACTTACTCTCCCGCCAAAAAAAAAAACTACTAACTCAATCGTCAGCAAACGCTGAACAGACACGGTAATAATCATTCTCGTCGTTTGCTGTGCTCGAACCGCAAGGCGCGCAATGGCCACAAGTCGCCAGCGTTCGTGACACGAGTAAAAACGACGACAACGACGCCGACAACGAACGACGGTGACGTCGAAGACAACGACGACGCCGACGACCAGGAGAATTTCTGAGGGGCCAATTATCTCTTTTCCCGGGGCAAAGTTTTACGCTCGATCCCGAATATTATCGTCCCTCCAGTCCGTTGTCTGACGAGGCCGGTGTGAACGAACTCTACTTCGGGGTTTGTCCTTCCCTCCCTCCCCCCCTTTCCGGTCCCTCTTCAAACCACCAGCTATCCCCCAGCTCCTGGTAGTAAAGTTGGCCAGCCAGACGGATATTCGGCGTCGTGCGTGCACGGTGTCCCCAAAGGGGGTGGTTCGAGGTTGATGGGACGACAGGGCGGAAGGGGTGGAAACGGCCGCAGAGGATGAGAGTTGCGTTTGTCAACAGAATTCGACCTCTTGCGCGAGCCTGACAAAGGCCGGGCACTCTGGATTAATTATTGTAATTATATCATCTCTCTTCTGCGAATGCTGCGCACAGCTTTTGACGATACGGGACGGTAATTGACCAGACGTGCGCGATTCCCCGTAGAGGGTTGAAAACAATGTCGGAGAGGGACGAACGGAATGAATTCGATTTTAATTTGCTTTGACGAGTCGCGGATTTTTCAAAGGCGTTCCTTAAACTTTGCTCGTTCGCGATACTTCATCACCGGCGAGAATACTAAGAAGGTAGTTCCTCGGTGAACGACTTGAAAAGAGTTTGCTTTCCGTGGTTTACAGTCTGTGAAGGATGATTAGTACGGGGCGATTTGTAGAGCCTGGTCGAGTTGTGTACTTTCAATTTAGTATTGATTCCATTCCAGTTTCCATCTAGTTTGTCTTTTTTTTTTTTGGAAAGGTTCAACACTAATGTGAGAGCACTTTCCTAACCTCCAATTTTAATAATCAACTAATCGAACGCTTTTGCGATATCATGTAAGAGTAGTAAATATTCAGAAGGGGTAGGATATCGAAATAATAATTCAACTAGAACATCGACTTATTCTATCCCCCATTCCTGACACCCCCTCGGACTTGTGTTCGGGAACTGAATTCTGGACACGCTCGAGCGGCCATAGTGGACGAACGATAAAAAGCGAAAAACGTGGCGCGTTTTATTCCTCGGGCAGCGCAGTGTGTTGTCCGTTCCCAGAGCCTCGTGAAAGCTCCAAGAAAATTCCGTTTACGGACAACGTGCTGCGCGAACAAAGTTGAGAGCTTGCTTGGTTGACGCATATCCGTTCTGCGTGTGCGAAGCCCTCGAGAGTGGACTACCTGCCACCGCCGCGGAAGAAACTACGGACCGGAGTAACTCGCTAAATCCCAAATGGACCGAGATTTAGACGGTATCAAACGAAATGCAAACATCGATCGGAGGAAAAGAACATCAACAAATGGCGTATCGACGGAAGATTGAAAAGCAACCATGTTATAAAATAGCTCGTCAAAATAAAAGCACAACAGGACGACATTTTTTGAGCAATTTTCTTGCTTCAATTATTTTATCGATGCAAACGTATTTATATTTTTATACGAATTAAACTTGAATTTGATAGATTCTCAAAACGTTCGAAAATATAATATCAATGGTTCTCCCAAATAATTGTTTCCCTCGTAATTTAGATTAATTAATTTCTTACTTATCGCTAAATATCTTTGAACGTACTGCTTGGCATCCTCGGAATTTAATTTTTGCAACCGTAAACCATTTACCCGTATTTGGCGCGAAACGGCATTTAAATAATAAATGCGTTTCTACGATGGCACCGTCCACGCAAACCATCATCTGCAATGTAAACGAAGATGAAGAGCTTGCAAAACAGAATCGTGAGTCGTTCGTCATGCATGCTCGTTGCGCATGTAAGAAGCCGTCGTGAGTGGGTAAGCACGATATAAAAACACAGCGAAGGGGAGACGAAGATTTCGATAAAATCAAAACAAGCGAAACTCGATTCAAACTGCAACACTTGAAAGTAATTAATGTCATTAACTGTTCGCGGGAAAATGTGATTACTTCGGCGACTGCTGCGGGGAAATAAAGAGAAATTCGAATAGAAAAAAGCTTCCGCAAACAAAATTTCGAATGATACCATCAAACCGCTAACAACATTCACGCGAAATATATTTCAAATCAAACGCAAAGCGGGACCCAGAGCATTCCGTTCCAGAGTCCAAAAGTGAATCGATAGCCGTCGATGAACGAGCGATCGGCTCGAAACGTCACTGACCATCGCCAAAAATGCCCGGGGGGGGGGGGGGGGCGGAATGGTTTGGTGCTAGTCGTCGTGAACGCACAATCAGAGTGCGTGCGTGAAAGTTCGCTGGATGGGTGACCACCGCCACCCCCTGCGGCCAGAAGGAGGCGAAGGTGGAAGCGGGCAGAGGTTTGGATAAGACGCGGAGAAGGAGGTGGACGGGGCAGGGGGTTGGCAGGGTCGTCTGGATGAGAGAGGGGCGGGTGGGAGAGCGGGTGTGCGTCTGGTAGCGCGACTTGACCCCGGTTGACCCGAGACTCCTCTTTCCTCTTCCTCCGCCTCCTCTTCTTCCCACCATCCTACCTCTAGCCTCCTCCTCCCCCTCCCTCTGGCCTCATCCACCCCTGACGTCCCCCTTCGCGTCTTCCCATCCCCTCGCTGCCATGGGTAATTATTGATGTGTCCGCCGCCGTCGCTGCCGCCACCGCCGCCGCCTACGCGCTCTTCAGGATGGTGCAAAACAGGGACCGGCAGAGGGGACGAGGGGAGGATTACGCAGGGCGAGGCAGAGTGCGTGTACGCATCCGCTCTGAATGGATGTGTACGCGCCAACACCCTCGCGGAACATGCGAAACACTCCAAGTTCAGGCATTTCCTCTCCCAGCGAAACGGTGAACGTCTGCTACCAAATAGAGAGATAACGCCGCGCCGGAACGCGTTTCACGTTCAACTTTTCGGTTTCGTTGATGCGCGCCACTGGTTCCGTCAAACCGACGCTTTTGGCCCCGAATCTGGAACACGAATTTCCCCGTGCCGCGTTCTCGCCAGCCGCGCTTTGTTAAACATCAAATTTTTCAACCATTCGACCGCCGATAATTTCCGACGTTCGATGGTAGTTTAACGCGTAAACGAATTTACATAAATTTAATTAAACGGCCATTCTAGCGCGGAGCCTGCCTTTTGTGATACAGCGTGATCCCCAATGTTTTGAAACCATGTAAAAATTTGCAGAAAGGAAACGATTCCGAAATTCTATATGAATGAATACATGTATGTATGTCAGGCTGTCTTGATTTTTATCTCAGGAGTGGTTTATCAGAAAGTCATAAAATTTGCTACCCCCTAAAATTTGACGAAGAGGTGAAAAGATGACGTACATAGTGAATCCCTCTGGTCGTAAAACTTTTTTACCACCATTTCCACTATAAAAATGCCAAAAGTCCTCCGCTACTAAAGTACCTTCGTGCTCGCAAAAATTCAACGAAGTGATACATTGCCCCAACACGTCGCACTAGAAATCATCAATGACCGAACGATACGAACAATACAGACAACACGTGATTATACCCGGCAGCCCAACACCATGGAGACTGAAAGTTACCCTATTTGCGCAATTACGTATTGTGTACGGAGTTTAAAACTCCCTGTATTTCCTGAGTTCATCCATGTGGATTCCTTTTAGAAAAAAAAAAAAAGAAAAAGCGAATTAAAGGCTGCTTTGATGTTACACATAATTTTTTCTCGTTCCTTTTTTAACGTAGCCTGCTAACAATGCGCCACGGTTGGCCAGGAAAGTGGAAAGAGAAGTCTAGACGCAGGGCTAGGCGGCGTGCGTGTACGCAACGATACTCAACCACCGTGAATGATGGCATGCGTTTTATTACCACTTCAAAGATAGCTCCTTCTGTTCAATTATTTATTTCGCTATCTCGAACACGACACACCGCGATAAGATCCTAATAAATCTACTTGAGTGGACCGGAACACGTATAACCTAACGTATCAGCTATTCTTGAATTTAACTCGTTGCCCGGGCTTTACATATATTTTACACGCGGGAACGCTTTCTCTAACAAAGATTTAAGGGCTGGAATTACACCTGTAGTTGATCGCTTCAGTTCCAGTCTATGTTAACTCTTTCCCGCCACTTCTTCCACCCTCTTGCTTCTCAGAAGGGCGAAACGCATGTGCTTGTCACGTCTCAAAAAAGAAAAGGGAAAAAATGGAGACACGTAGAAAGTTGTATGCTTGCTAACGGTTATTTTGTAACTCGGAGTTTAGAACTCTATAAGACGTCTATCCATGACAGTTATTTTTTTAATTGCAGTTTATAGCCTCGTGGATTGGCGATGGTTGTAGCTCAATATTTTTAGGCAATTCGATAGCTATTACAATGTTTTTTGGTGTTAAACAACAGGTCCTTCAGACTTGCATTCAGTCTGTGTTTAACATGTTCATCCCTTTTATTTTAGCTGTAATACATCAAGTATCGGTGGATAAAGCTTTTTAGTTCGACGCAGAAAAATTTCGTTCAAGTATGCTCGCGCTAACCTAAAAGTTCGCAGAGTTACGCAAAGATTTATGAAGCGACCCGTCACAAAAAAAGAAAAACGATTAAAACTGTATCAAATCCATGATCCAGGGGGTGCTGGCGCGCGAGCCAGTAACCTCTCCTTTTTCACCATTTTCGCATGAGTCACCGTCGTATCGTTTGGCAACAGAACAAGAGAATAATTCACATTTCGCATATGTGCGATGACGTGTCGGTCTTCGTGCCTGAAAAGCAGGGTGTAGGCACGTAGTTATCGATCAAGTTAAGTCGACAAAATGGGTAGCCTCGTTAAGGAACTTCGTTACACCCCTACCTCCTAGCGCCACTTGCTCTCCTTCCCTGACACTCTATAGTCAAAGTAGCTTTCAAACTCGCAACTTTCCACTCTGGAGTAAGTAGTGTGTATCAGTCAAGTAGCAAGGTTATTAGGCGTTGTAATCGGCTGTTACGTTGCTGAAGCTTTTCCGTCTCTATTCATCCCGTTCTCTGCGGAGGGAACTTTTCACAACTTGGCGCTGCGTAAAAGGATCGTGGAATCTTTCATTCCCCGATCCGACAACTTCAACGCGTTGACGAGTCGAGGGTTTGACGTAATCTAGATACATCCGAAGAGGGAAAACAAGGGGAAACTATGTATCAGGGTGATATGGACATGTTTAACGGAAACACCCTTCCGATACATCTGTGCAAAAGATAGAATGTGTTCATCTTCCACGTAACTTCCTAATAACTGATAAAATTAACTTTCACGTTATATTTGCCATCCATTTAAGCCTCATTAACAGGTGTATTTTGTTACTAAAAAATAACACCTTCAAACCTCTTTACACAGTCAGTCTCATAAATATTCGCACCCCGTGTGGCTATTAAAGAAATTTGATGAGTTTGATGTTTCCAAATAAATGTTTCATGATAAATATTTACACGAACAAACTTTTTACATATATATGTTTATAATGAATATTCATTTGAGAACATCGAACCTATCATTTAATTTAGACAAATATCTCCAATAGACATAGAGGGTACGAATATTTATGGGACTGGCTGTAAATACGACACGTTACCTTAACCATTTAAATTCGATTATAAAGATTATTTCAACTATCCCTATTCAGTCATAGTATCGGTAATTACATTCCTCTCGCAACATTGCACTGCAGAAATTCGATAATCACACTTTCGAACCATACACGACGCCCAAGGGCGTTCAACGCACACGTTGCGCTAATCGAGGTCGCGTAATCGCTCGCAGCGTCGCGAGGGTTAAATACGTGACACGATTCCGAGGTGTATTCGTCGGGGTCCGCGATCGCTGCCGGAATGTCTGTAACTTATTCAAACTTGGCATGGTTCCCGCTTTAAAGCAATAGAAACAAGTTTTGTGATGTATGCGTCGCAAATTGGGTTACCCATTTGCGACACGGTTTCGTCCGCGTATTTTTTAGGGGAGTAGCGCCACGGGGTCGACGTATAGTCTACTTTAAATTTATAAATACTGTAGGCACGCCGGTGTCGTTTCGGTAGACCGTGTCCGGAACGGTGTTCATTTATTCACACGCGGAAGAACTTCCAACCTTGAAGTGGCAGATGCAAACGTTGCGACCTAAACGTGGGCGTACGCTATCTGGGGTGGCGCTATGCATAATTTTCGTACCCGAGCAGTTCGCTGAGCGGGCGTTATTTTTTCTAAACACTCGTTGTTATTAATTTCGTTGGGAAAAACGGGGACGGTTGCAAGAAGAAGAGGAAGCAAAAGAAAACTAGCGGAAGTTGATATTGGCGATTGAGTATTAAATGAAGGGGTTGTGTTCACCATGGAAGTATCATAATTTTATGGACACTAAGTGGAATGCCTTCAAAACTTTATCTTAAATTTTACCTTAGGGTCTTTCTTAAAATTTCCCAATAGAAGGAAAGCATCCCCCATGAGAAGCCCTCTTCAAATTTTTTTCAAACGAATACTCTTCACCAAAAATCGCCACGACCCTTTTATTGTCCACTCCAAATTGCGCTATGACTCGAATTTCATTCATCCTATTGTTCCACCATTGTGTTTGGACCGTGTTGTCGTTCCGCCTGCTTTTTTAAGGTTGCAAAGAATTGACGGAGGATGTAGACACAGATTACCCCTGTAGAGACCATAATTGTCTTTAATATCGCGGACTCTGTCAGACATAATCAAAGGTCGACCGACATACCTTGGCGGCTCTTTCTCCTTCCGCTTCTGTCTGCTACCCGCGAAGACATAAACGAACCCTAATACACACGCAGTCTCGAGCACAAAGACCTGCGGGTAGTCGCGCGTATATACGTTCTTTCTCGCAGTAGATCTCGAGGAATCGAACGGAAGCGGAATAGAGCGTGTACCTGGTTGCACCTGTACCCGCCGAACCGGAACAATCGAAGCCGAGACGATAATGAGAACGACGGACTCGGGTTCGTCGACTTCCCCTTTACCCGGAGTCGTAATTTTTTCTTCCTCCTCCGTGCTCCCTCTAGCGTGCTCGTTCCTCACGGGCGTAACAGAGGGTCTCGCCCCCTTCCAACCCCTATCGACGGAGATAAAGATGTCCTATTCGTAAGGACACCAGGCAAAAGGAACGGGGCGAGAAGCATTGCCTCGCTTCGTGTAGGTATAGATCCGGCGTGTACACCCTCCCACGTTGGTCGTTCGTGTTTCTGTATGCAGTGACGTAACCAGGGAGAGTTTCGGTCGTTAAACGTAGGGCCGATGGAACCGATACAGCGAACTTCGAGGGACGCACTCGAGCGGCATCAAAGTTGATACCCTCGTTTCGGGTACTGGACACAACAGGATCCCGGGACAAACATAAGGAAGAGAGTTTCTTTTCGTTTGCCCTGGCCGTTTGCGTCCTTGATTCTTCGCGCTTTGGTCTACTTTGGACTTTGGTTCATTTTTCAGAAATTATTCTATGAAGTTGGTTGGCTGTAGGTCGGGATTGGATGGACTGCGAAGTTGATGAATTTCGAAAATTCTGCGAGACAGTTATCCTGTGTAGATTAACCTCCGTAACACCTGAACTCTTTGTAACAGACTCTCGTAATCGATCTAACACTAAATTAGAGAAATCTTCTTGTTATTTCTTGCTTCGTTTTTAAAAGGATTTTTGAAAAAACTGAAAGAAAACTGTGCATATCGCGATTCTTCATCCCCAGTCATCGTTCGTATGCCGAAGAGGAGAGACCAACCCAGACCTGACTCAGACTACAATCCCGAAACGTTGCCTACGTCTCGGGCGTCCAAGGGTTAAAAAAGAAAGTCCAAAAGCCCCTTTATTAGAATAATCTGCGTTCCCGCCGCGGCTCTTGTCTCGAGAATAAATGTCTCGGGATCCAGGCGGGACGAGTACCCAAAAATTCGCGTTACTTGTTACACTACTGCAACACACGCGTTCCCGTTGAGCCGGTGTGCGTGCGTGCGTGGGCGGGTGTGTACGTGTGTGCGTAGAAAGCACCGCACAAAACCCTCATCCTCCGTCCCATGAGGTTAGATCCTAGCCACTTCTATGACCCAGCACTACCGGCAGGCAAGAGAGAGAAAGGGAGAGACAGAGCGAGCAAGAGGAAGAAACGCGAACGAAGCAAGATAGAACGTCGTCAGCCTTCCTCCTCCCCCTGCTCCTTCGTCTCCGCCACCGCCCTCGGCCCTTCCAACCTCTCTTCTTCCCGCTGCCGTCCTACTACCATCGTCGGGTGCACCACCGAGCAGCTTTGAGCTTCCAGCTTTTTGCGGGGGTTCAACCACCTCGCGTCGGAGCGACGCACGCAGAGGCCTCGTCGGCTCTCACGCAACCCTGCCGAAACGGGTACCTTAACGTGGCCCGCCGTCTCGTTTCGCCATCCCCCCTGGCCCCTCGCCCTGTCCTAACCATGCCATTTTAGCCCCTTTCCACCCTTTGCCGCCTGCCACCGCCACCACCACCCCCCTTTTCCTCGACCCTTTCGCCACCCCCGCCCGCCTCTTTCTCTTCGAGTCGACGATACGACGCGCGGTCGGCACGAAAGACGTTACGAGAGGGCTGCATCGACCACGCGAGAAAATTGCACCGTTGCGTTTTAAACGTTGCAAAAGTAGACGGGAAACGGGCGTAAATCGACGGATAGTTTTACAGGCATTCGGGACCGATATGGGTCATGCAATCGAGATTCGAGGGTGCCAGCCGGAGAAGGGTTGAGCCGGCGAGAAAAATGAAGGGTGGCGTGGGAGAGGACACACGAGGCCCTCCTGGAGTGGGTAGGCCTTTAAGGGTGGCCAGGTAGCGAGGATATTGGTTTACGCTGTTTTCGTTGTCCTCGGGCGGCGCGGATGGGACGTTGACACGCGTCGAAGTTAAATGATACACGTGGGGTCTCAGGTGACTCGAACCTCGAGGAAACAGGTACAATCGACGAGTTGGGGAGGTCTCGTTGAAGTTTTTTACTAGGATAGCTTTGAGTCTTGAACGTGAAACATTGCAAATTAAACCAAATCTCCTTCATAATCCTATACTAAGACATGTAACTTCCAAGATAAACAGCTTTAACCCTTTGCACTCGAGACGTGACTCTCGGTCGCCACTAAGTTCGACTCATTAAATCAACCAACAATAATGTCCGTTTAGGCTTAATTTCTTTAGAACTCGAAGTGTCAATGAAATGATTGCCGGTGAGGCAAAGGTGACCTAATTCTCAAATCTCAAAATTAGAGGTCTCATTTTCGAAGTCAACCTAAGCTTAGCATTTGTGACAATAGAATGCTAAGAAAGCATCGCGAGTTGCTGGTAGGTAGCAGAAAAAATGGTCTCCAGTCTAATGGGTTAAGCATACATCGAGGACTATATACAACTTGGTGAATCCTTCGTGTTTCGGTTCGGTGCGTTGGAGACACACCTCCACGATCGCGAAGAAAATTAATTGTTTCTCTAACTGGCAGAGTAGAGCGTAGAGGTCGTTAATTGGTCGTTAAAACCAACGAATATCGCGCACTTTTGCATAGCCAGTGGGGGGGGGGGGGGGGGG